>NC_057798.1:532678132-532713440 GCF_018294505.1 Triticum aestivum
GGGGTCACAGCTAAGCTCCCGAGTGGGAGGATTGCTCTCCACTCGGAGTGTTTTTTAACTTAGGCGATTACGGGGTCGCAGCTAAGCCCCCGAGTGGGAGGATTGCTCTCCACTCGGAGTGTTTAGGTGATTACGGGGTCGCAGCTAAGCCCCCGAGTGGGAGGATTGCTCTCCACTCGGAGTGTTTTTAACTTAGGTGATTACGGGGTCACAACTAAGCCCCCGAGTGGGAGGATTGCTCTCCACTCGGAGTGTTTTTTAACTTAGGCGATTACAGGGTCGCATCTAAGCCCCTGAGTGGGAGGATTGCCCTCCACTCTGAGTGTTTTTTAACTTAGGTGAATCAGGTTCGTGGCTAAGCCACCCACTGGGGGATTTGGACACAAGTGATTATGAGAAACCAACCATTAAGATACTGTAAAGATCTTTTCTTTAGAAAACAAACTGAAGTGCTTTTATTACAATTCATCGGGTCAAGTGATTCTAGGTATAGAAAGGATGAAGCAGCTCCGCGTTCCATGCACGTGGCTCATCCATTTTCTTGGCTACGTTGTAGATGTGATACGCTCCATTGTGAAGCACCTTGGTGATGATGAAGGGACCTTCCAAGGCCAGAGCAAGCTTGTGAGGTCGTTTCTGAACCACTCGGAGCACGAGGTCTCCCTCCTGAAACACTCGACCTCTGACATTGCGAGCGTGGAATCGACGCAGATCCTGCTGATAAATGGTCGACCGAACCAAAGTCGTCTCGTGTTCTTACTCCAAGAGATCGACTGCGTCTTCGTGTGCTTGATCTGCTTCGGCTTTTGAGAACAGTTCAACTCTGGGAGCATTGTGTAGCAAGTCGCTCGGAAGCACTGCCTCAGCGCCGTACACCAGGAAGAAAGGGGTTCGATCAGTCGACCGGTTGGGTGTTGTTCTCAGCCCCCATAGGACTGATGGTAATTCGGTCACCCAAGCTTCAGCAGCATGCTTAAGATCACGCATCAGTCGAGGCTTTAACCCCTGAAGGATCAAATATTCTCCCTTTCAGCCTGTCCATTCGACTGCGGGTGCGTGACAGGCGCGTAGTTGACCCGAGTGCCTTGGGATGCACAGAACACCTTGAACTCATCAGAATCAAAGTTGGAGCCGTTATCTGTTATGATGCTGTAAGGAACTCCATATCTGAATATCAACTCTCGAATGAAACTGACGGCAGTGCCTGCTCCAAGGTTCTTGATGGGTTTGGCTTCGATCCACTTGGTAAACTTGTCGACTGCTACGAGCAAATGGGTGAAGCCAGTCGCGCCAGTTTTAAAGGGCCCGACCATATCCAATCCCCAGACTGCAAACGGCCAGACGAGTGGAATAGTCTTCAGGGCAGATGCGGGCTTGTGAGACATGTTGGAGTAAAACTAGCAACCTGCGCACTTGTCGACTATATCTTTCGCCATCTCATTTTCTCGAGGCCAATAAAATCCCGCTCGGTATGCTTTGGCCATGATGGTGGAGAGGACGCATGGTGACCACAGGCCCCCGAGTGGATATCATTTAGGATCATCTGACTTTCTTCCAGGGTGATGCAGCGTTGGGCTACTCCTGTGACACTCTCTTTGTAAAGCTGCCCTTTCCACACGGTGAAAGCTTTGGATCAATGGACTATCTGGCGAGCCTCGTCTTCGTCTTTTGGGAGCTCTTTTCTGAGAATGTACGCAATGTATGGAATCGTCCAATCGGGAGTGATCACCAAGATTTCCATGATCAGGTCAACCACGGCTGGAATCTCTATCTCAGTCGGGTTGGTTGGACTTATCGGTTGCGGGGGCTCTTCTTTGAAGGGATCTTCTTGCACTCATGGGGTATGGAGATGCTCCAAGAACACATTGCTGGGGATAGGCTTCCGAGTGGAACCTATCTTCGCCAGATCATCAGCAGCTTGATTTTTGATTCATGGTATGTGGTGGAGCTCCAATCCCTCAACCTTCTTCTCTAGCTTTCTCACTTCATTGCATTAACCTGTCATTGCAGGACTCCTGACATCCCATTCCTTAATTACATGGTTAACCACTAAATCTGAGTTGCCATAAACCATCAGGCGCCGGACGCCAAGTGAAATGGCCATACGCAACCCATATAGTAGTGCCCCATACTCGGCTTCATTGTTTGAAGAGTCAAAGTGAATCTAGAGGTCATAACTGAGCTTGTCTCCTCGTGGGGACACTAAAACCACTCCTGCACCAGAGCCATTTAACATCTTGGATCCATCAAAGAACATGGTCCAATGTTCCGACTGAATTTGGATCGGTTGTTGTTGTTCAGTCCACTCTGCGAGGAAATTTGCAATTGCTTGAGACTTAATGACCTTCTTTGCCTCAAACTTGATATCCAAAGGAAGAAGTTCAATCGCCCACTTCGCCACTCGACCAGTTGCATCTCTGTTATTCAGAATCTCTGATAATGGAGCGTCGCTGACGACTGAAATTGAGTGATCAGAGAAATAATGTGCAACCTTCTTCGTGGTTAGGTAAATCTCATAAACAAGCTTCTGATAGTGAGGATTTCTCTGCTTGGATGGGGTTAAGACTTCTGAAATGTAATACACGGGGCGCTAAACTTTCAAGGCCTTGCCTTCTTCTTCCCACTCGACCGTGAGCACTGTGCTAACAACTTGTCCTGTGGTTGCGATGTAAAGTAGCAAAGGCTCTTTGCTAACCGGAGCAGCAAGCATCGACTGGGTGGAAAGCAGGGCTTTGAGCTCTGCAAACGCTGCTTCGGCTTCGTCATTCCACTCAAACTTGTCAGACTTCTTCATCAGTCGGTAAAGAGGCAGTGCCTTTTCACCGAGGCATGAGATGAATCGGCTCAAAGCAGCCAAGCAACCAGTAAGCTTCTGAACGTCATGCACGTGAACCGGGCATTTCATTTGGAGGATTGTACCAATCTTTTCTGGGTTTGTGTCGATCCCTTGTTCGGAACTGAGAAAACCGAGTAACATTCCACCTGGGACTCCAAATGTGCACTTAGACGGATTAAGCTTGATATCGTACCTTCTCAGGTTGGCAAAGGTTTCAGCAAGGTCAGTCAGCAGGTCAGAACCTTTGTGTGACATAACCACTATGTCGTCCATGTATGCTTCCACATTCCGACTGTTTTGAGTGAGCAGGCACTTCTGGATCATTCGCACGAATGTGGCACCAGCATTCTTGAGGCCAAAGGGCATAGTGACATAGCAAAAACACCCAAACGGGGTGATGAAAGCTGTTTTTATCTCGTCGGGTCCATACAGTCGGATCTGATGGTACCTGGAATAAGCGTACAGAAAGGACAGTCACTCAGATCCCGCAGTTGAGTCGACTATCTGGTCGATGTGGGGTAGAGGAAAATGGTCTTTCGGGCAGGCCTGATTGATGTGTTTTAAGTTAATACACATTCGGAGTGAATTGTTCTTCTTGGGAACCATAACAACATTGGTGAGCCACTCTGAGTGGTAAATCTCGCGGATGAACTCTGTGGCCAGGAGCCGAGCCACTTCCTCGCCATGGCCTTTCTCTTCTCCGTGGCGGACCGACGGAGGTGCTCCTTGATGGGTTTTACTTTCGAATCGACTCACAAACGGTGCTTAGCCAGCCCCTGGGTACACCTGGCATGTCAGATGGTTTCCATGCAAAGATGTCCCAGTTCTCACGGATGAACTGGATGAGCGCTTCTCCCTATTTGCTGTCGCGTGTCGTCGAGATATTAGTCCGAGCGGCATTGGGATCGGTCGGGTGAACATGGACTGGCTTGGTCTCTCCGGCCGAATGAAATGTGGACTCTGAGGCAGGCCTCTTAGCACGCAGCAAATCACTCGGATCTGCCGTTTTCTAATATTCAAGGAACTCTACCACTGCCATCTACTCATCTGCTATTTTTGCACCATCCTAAAGACAGTCTTCTGCTCTCTGACGGTTACCGGAAACCGTGATTACGCCTCTGGGGGTAGGCATCTTCATCTTGAGATAAACATAGCACGGTCGAGCCATAAAACTAGCATAAGAAGGTCTGCCCAGAATGGCATGATATGCACTCTGGAAATCCACTACCTCACACGTCAAGTTCTCCTTGCGGAAATTCTTCTCATCGCCGAAAACCACATCGAGAGTGATCTGGTCGAGTGATTCGGCTTCCTTTCCTGGTATGATCCCATGGAACCGCATGTTACTCCTATAGAATATTCAGGCCACTGCCACCATCCATCGGGACCTTAGTCAGTCGGGTGCCCCCCACAACTGGGTCAACCACCAGCGCCTGCCGCCTAGGGGTAACTATGCGCACCGGGTGGTCGGACTGGTCGAATGTAATGGGGACCTTTGACCACTTCAGATATCTCGGCGTTGCCAGAGCAACAATGTTTACTTCTCTGTTAATGCCCTTCAGTCGACTTTTGCTCTCGATATCGGCAAAAATCACCAAGGTGGCATTGACATTGGGATAACCACTGTCATCATCCTTATACTCTTCTTCCTTCTCAGGCTCTTTGTCCTTATCACTGGGTTTACTCTCTCGGAAGCTCTGGATTAGGAGTCGACGTTGTCGAGTGGTATGCTTGGGGAGAATCAGGTTCCCCTCCTCATCTTTCTTGGTGTGAATATGACACGGCAAATCCATCACATCATTTCCTTCCTAATCCTTCACCTTCTTGGGGGTCCAAGGCCCTTTAGGTTTCCCTTTGAACTTTCCTTGATTTAACACCGCTGCCTCGGCGGGACCTGCTACCTCAGCCTTTCGCTTCTACTTCCGACTGGAATTTCCTCCTCCGATGTCCTGGGCGAATGTTTTGTGCTTGCCACTCCGGAGTTGGTCTTCCTATTCGCCGTTAGCGTATTTGATAGAAATCTCCATCATCCGAGTCAAAGACATATCTCCTGTCCGACCAAATTTCAGAATGAGCTCTCTATAGCGAACGCCTTCCTTGAAAGCACAGACTGCTTGGTGATCTGACACGTTTTCCACTGTGTGTTGCAGAGTGATCCATCTCTGGATATTGTCCCTCAGGGTTTCATTCGGTTTCTGCATGCAATGCTGCAGCTCTGGTAGACCGGCTGGTCTCTTGCAAGTGCCCTCAAACGGTCTGGTGAACACTCGGGCTAACTCATCCCAACTCAAAATACTCACAGGGGCCAACTGAGTCAGCCAAGCTCTGGTAGACCCTTCAAGCATCAGAGGAAGGTGCTTCGTGGCCACCTCATTGCTGCCGCCACCGATGTGCACAGCCACTCGGTAGTCTTCAAGCCAAGTATCGGGCTTTGACTCGCCTGTAAACTTACTGACGCCAGTCCCCAGTCTAAAGTTATGGGGTATCTCAGCAGCTCTGATGGCCCTTCCGGAACATTCTGGGCCAGAAACATGGACTCTGCCCCCACTGGGTCTGTTCTGATCCAACCCTTCTTTGTATGCTCTGTTCCGGTCGACCAAACCTTGCACAAGGATGGACCTTGCATCAAAGCCAGGTTCTCTGGGGTCGACTGGAACTCTGCGGTCGTTCCCATGCGGATGCCTGTCATCATTGCACTGGGGCGCATATGACCCGTCTCTCGGAAAGGGGCGAAGGCGCTCGACGGTAGTTGTCGCGGGTGTACTCCCGATCATATTCGCCATGAGCTCTTCCTAGGTACCAATCCTGGCGGTGATCACGGCCTCCCTGTCACAAAGGGGACCTGGGACTATGAGCCGACTGAACGGTATCTCCTCTCACCGACCAGCTGTGGATCCTGTTCCGCGACTGGGAAACATCGGAGTTCTGGTCTCCCGCTGCTTGGAGCAACATTCTGATCTGCTCCAGGCCTCTCCCAGCCTCTGAACGAGACGACTGGATAGACTCTGCAATACGTGCATCGGCTGCCAAATTTTGAATCGGTGTACGAAATACCTGAGTTTTCGGTGGAAACAACTATCAAGGACGTCGACTGGATTTGGGAATCAGTCGACAAGCACGCTCGTCGAGAGAATGTTGGAGATTCTCCGGACAAGTGCGCTCAGCTGGAGTGGCCAGGTGCACCGCCTCCAAGGCCCAGGCCTCGGCGGTTTCCCCTATGATGGGGCTCTGAAGAGCCTCCACATTGCGGCAGTGCAGCTCCTCCCTCTGCTGCTAGCTGAGAGGTTGGGGCTGGTACTCTTCGTGGTTGAGTGATGGACCAGCGCTTCTGCCGTCGTCGCCGCTGTGACGGAAGCCAGGCGGACCGCGATGGGAGTCGACCATGAGGACCTCTGCCGTGGGATCACAACTCCCGCTCTCAGAAAGAGTATCTGCGAAATTAGTCGACAGGTCGACCGATCCGCGAGAATACATGTCAGGCTCAATAGCTGTGACTTGGGGGTGAAGACTTGACGAGCCACTGCGTGTCTCACCCATCGCTGGAGCCGTGAAGGACCAGACCGCTTGCGGCGGCGTCTAGCGGAGTGAATCGACAACGCGACGACCGACTGGTATGGTGAAGACGACTGCGTGAGGAGGATGCCGCAGGAACTTGCACGGAAGTGCGCCGAGCCTCGAGCCGGGAGGGCCTCGACATCGAGGGGAACCTCCTGGAGCCAGGCGGAGTTGTCAACGATGAAAGTGAGCACGCCGAGTCCGAACTCGCGGCCCATGACCAAATCGCCACCGTAAACAATGCTGATGAAGGTCGGAGAAAATGCAACCTCGCCGGAAGTCGCTAAGACGCTTTGCCCCACGGTGGGTGCGTACTGTCGCGGTACTAAGTCTGACAGTAAGTATCGGGGGTACGAATGAGGAGGCAAGGTCCTAGCTACGGCAAGATTGTACGCAAGTGTTTACGAGTTCAGGCCCCTCTCGGAGGAGGTAAAAGCCCTATGTCTCGGTGCCCGGAGGTGGTCGACTGGAATATATGAGTGTGTGTGTGTTACAAGGGGTGTGAACCCTTGTGCCAGAGAAGGGGGGTGGCTTATACAGAGTTCGCCAGGACCCCAGCCATCCCCCATTACAGAGGGTTCAATGTACATAAAGATTGAGGCGTTACAGGTAACGCCAGCCTTAAGTGGCTTAAATGACCTTAAAGACTATGGAGTGAATGATTGCCCGTTGCTGTCCTGAGTGACTCCTGGTCTTCAGTAGGTCGAGTGATTTCTTGTATGGTCGAGTGGTAGACAGGTCATGTGACTTTGGGAAGGAGGGGTACCCGAGTGGTTGATTGGTCGAGTGGATCGCACTCAACGCTTTGCTGGGTACTCCCTGCTATCTCTTGAGCTTCTTTGCTTCTAAGGTAGTGACCTTGGGTAGGGCGTATAGGTCAGGCCTATGACCCTACCCTAGGCATGTATCATCATCAAAGGGTGCGCCCCCTGCCTTGTGGGCCCCTCGTGACTCCCCTGACCTAACTCTTTGTCCTATATATTCCCAAATATCCCCAAACCACCAGAAGCATCCACGAAAACACTTTCCCGTCGCCCCAACCTTCTGTACCCATGAGATCCCATCTAGGGGCCTTTTCCAGCGTCCTTCAGGAGGGGGATTCGATCATGGAGGGCTTCTACATCAACTCTATTGCCCTTCCGATGAAGCATGAGTAGTTTACCTCAGACCTACGGGTTAGCTAGATGGCTTCTTCTCTCTCTTTGATTCTCAATACCATGTTCTCCTCGATGTTCTTAGAGATCCATCCAATGTAATCTTCTTTTGCGGTGTGTTTGTCGAGATCCAATGAATTGTGGATTTATGAGCAACTTATCTATGAACATTATGTGTATCTTCTCTGAATTCTTATATGCATGATTTGATATCTTTGTAATTCTCTTCGAACTATCGGTTTAGTTTGGCCAACTAGATTGGCTTTTCTTGCAATGGGAGATGTGCTTAGCTTTGTGTTCAATCTTGTGGTGTCCATTCCCAGTGATAGTAGGGGCAGCAAGGCATGTATTGTATTGTTGCCATCGAGGATAAAAAGATGGGGTTTACCTCATATTGCTTGAGTTTATTCCTCTATATCATGTCATCTTACTTAATGCATTACTCTGCTCTTCATGAACTTAATACTTTAGATGCAGGAAGGAGTCGGTCGATGTGTGGTGTAATAGTAGTAGATGCAGAATCATTTCGCTCTAGTTGACTGGACGTGATGCCTATATTGCATAATCATTGCCTTAGATATTGTCATAACTTTGCACTTTTTTATCAATTTCTCGATAGTAATTTGTTCACCCACCGTATTATTTGCTATCTTGAGAGATGCCACTAGTGAAACCTATGACCCTGGGGTCTGTTTTCCACCATATAAGTTTCCGATCTTCTATTTTCCATCATATTAGTTTCTGATCTACTATTTTGCAATTTTTTACTTTCCGATCTATAAACCAAGAAACCCAAAAATATTTCACTTTTTGCTTATCTATCTCTATCAGATCTCACTTTTTGCAAGTAACCGTGAAGGGATTGACAACCCCTTTATTGTGTTAGGTGCAAGTTGTTTGATTGTTTGTGCAGGTCTTGGTGATTTGTGTGTTCTCTCCTACTGGATTGATACCTTGGTTCTCTCTCTCTTGCATTACATTATCCGCCATTTGCCTCTCGTTTTCCTCTCCCCCACTTCTAAAATGATTTTCGAAAAGATTCACCCTTTTTCTTCGCCCCTCTTCTGTTCGTCTTTTCGTTTGCTTTTTGTTTTCCCGTTTGCTGGATTGGTTTTTTGTCGTCATGTCAGAATCTGGGGAGATTAGCGTTGAAAAAAATAGTACTAACAATGAGGGGAACTCTGATGATTTTGCTAATATTAATCCTCATGAAGAATCTACTATCTTGCACACTAAAAAACTTTGCATAGGTGGCGGCAATAGTATTAGAAAAGGGGTTATTCAAGATTTCTTTACTTGTGTTGGTGCTGTACCCACATTAGGAGGATCTATTCTCCATAAAACTAATAGTCTCGCGGATGCTATATCTTTGCTTGTAGTTGAGCGTGAAAGACAATTTGTTCACATGCATCCTTGCATACAGAGGACCTTTCTAGAATTTTCTAATATCGAGCATTATTCTGTTAAGCGCATCGCCACTATATTTCTAGCCCATGAGTTTAGATTTATTTTGAAAGAAGCTAGTGAATTTTTTGCGCATTACAAAGTAGATGGTGGTCGACCTCCCATAGAAGGGTTTCTCTTTAATCAAGAAGAAATAATGTGTTTGCGATCTCTCGATCATGTTGTTTATAATGAAAACTTGAGAAAAAAGGTTCCTACGAATGTTTTAGTTGATAAAATTTCTAAACTTAATGACAATTTTGCTATACAAAACAATGGATTGGGTTTTTCTCTTGGAAATAAACTCATGACTTTTTGCCAAAAGAACGCTTACAATGATGAGTTGGTCATACAATATGAGGGGCCGAAGGAGGAACCAATTCCTCCCGAGCTTGAACTTGGGGATTCTTATCCCATTAAATTTAGCCCTTTTGATTACTTTTTCTTACCACAAAGAAAACTTGCTACTGAAAGAAGGGAGTATGAGATGACTTTTCGAGATTTGCCTTATCATTATTACGATTATACCTAGTTCTATTCTCGTTTTTATGCCTAGCTAAGGGCGTTAAACAATAGTGCTTGTTGGGAGGTAACCCAATTTTATTTTGTTCTTTGGTTTTTGTTCCTATTTTGCTTTGAATAATTCATCTAGCCTCTAGTTAGATGTGGTTTTGTGTTTTATTTAGTGTTTGTGCCAAGTAATACCTTTGGGATGGCCTACGGTGATAGCTGTTTTGATCTTGCTGAAAAACAGAAACTTTTGCACCCAGAAAATTAATTTTCATAATTCACCGGAGCGTATTTTTGATATGATTATTTCTGCACAATATTGGTACACAAAATTTCCAAGTTTTCCTAATTTTTCAGAATTTTTAGAGTTACAGAAGTATTCGAAGTTTCCAGATTGCTACAGATTGTTCTGTTTCTGACAGATTCTATTTTCTATGTGTTGTTTGCTTATTTTGATGAATCTATGGGTAGTATCGGGGGGGGGGTATGAACCATGGAAAAGTTGGAATACAGTAGATATTACACAAATATAAATAAATAATGCGTTCACAATAGTGCCATAAAGTGGTGATTTATTTTCTTATACTAACGGAGCTTATGAGATTTTCTGTTGAGTTTTGTGTTGTGACGTTTTCAAGTTTTGGGTAAGGATTTGATGGACTATGGAATAAGGAGTGGCAAGAGCCTAATATTGGGGATTCCTAAGGCATCCCAAGGTAATATTCAAGGACAACCAAGAGCCTAAGCTTGGGGATGCCCCGGAAGGCATCCCCTCTTTCGTCTTCGTCTATCGGTAACTTTACTTGAGGCTATATTTTTATTCACCACATGATATGTGTTTTGCTTGGAGCGTCTTGTATGATATGAGTCTTTGCTTTTTAGTTTGCCACAATCATCCTTGCTGTACATACCTTTTGAGAGGGATACGCATAAATCGTGATTTATTGGAATACTCTATGTGCTTCACTTATATCTTTTGAGCTAGGCAATATCGCTCTAGTGCTTTGATGACCCACAAGTATAGGGGATCTAGTCCTTTCGATAAGTAACAGTGTCGAACCCAACGAGGAGCAGAAGGAAATGGTAAGCGATTTTCAGTAAGGTTTTCTCTGCAAGCACTGAAATTATAGGTAATAGATAGTTTTGTGATAAGATAAATAGTAACGAGCAACAAGTAAATAAAGTAAATAAAGTGCAGCAAGGTGGCCCAATCCTTTATGTAGCAAAGGATAAGCATGGACAATTTCTAATAATGAGGAAGGAGATCCCGAGGACACATTGGGAATTATCGTTAAGCTAGTTTTCATCATGTTCATAAGATTCGCGTTGGTACTTTGATAATTTGATATGTGGGTGGACCGGTACTTGGGTACTGCCCTAACATGGACAAGCATCCAACTTATGATTAACCCCTATTGCAAGCATCCGCAACTACAAAAAGGAGTATTAAGGTAAACCTAACCACAACATTAAGCGTATGGATCCATATCAGCCCCTAACGAAGCAACGCATAAACTAGGGTTTAAGCTTCTGTCACTCTAGCAACCCATCATCTACTTATTAGTTGCCCATGCCTTCCTCTAGGCCCAAATAATGGTGAAGTATCATGTAGTCGACGTTCACATAACACCACTAGAGGAAAAGACAACATACATCTCATCAAAATATCGAATGAATACCAAATTCACATGACTACTAATAGCAAGACTTCACCCATGTCCTCAGGAACAAACGTAACTACTCAGAAAGCATATTCATGTTCATAATAAGAGGAGTAATAATATGCATAAAGGATCTGAACATATGATCTTCCACCAAGTAAACCAATTAGCATCAACTACAAGGAGTAATCAACACTACTAACAACCCACAGGTACCAATTTGTGGTTTTGATACAAGATTGGATACAAGAGATGGGTTTTGAGACGAGATGGTGCTGGTGAAGATGTTGATGGAGATTGACCCCCTCCCGATGATAGGATCGTTGGTGATGACGTTGGTGATGATTTCCCCCTCCCGGAGGGAAGTGTCCCCAGCAGAACAGCTCTGCCAAAGCCCTAAATTGATTCGGCCAAGGTTCCACCTCGTGGCGGCGGAGTTTCATCCCGTAAGCTTGCCCACAATTTTTTCCAGGGTAAAAGTGATGATATAGCAGAAGATGGACGCTAGAGGACCACCAGTGGGCCCAGTAGATAGGAGGGCGCGCCCTATAGGGGGGCGCCCCTGTCTCCTGGGCAGGGTGTGGGCCCCCTGGCCTATTTCTTTTGCTTAGAAATTCTTATTAAATCCAAAAAGTTGTTTCGTGGAGTCTCAGGAATTTTGGAGCTGTGCAGAATAGGTTTCCAACGTTTGATCCTTTTCCAGCCAGAATTCCAGCTGCCGGCATCCCCCCTCTTCATGGTAAACCTTGTAAAATAAGAGAGAATAGCCATAAGTATTGAGATATAATGTGTAATGGCAGCCCATAATGCAATAAATATTGATATAAAAGCATGATGCAAAATGGACGTATCAACTCCCCCAAGCTTAGACCTCGCTTGTCCTCAAGCGGAAGCTTAAATTGAAAAATATGTCCACATGTTTAGAGATAGAGGTGTCGATAAAAATAAAATACGGACATGAGGGCATCATGATCTTTCTAATAATAGCAACATATATAGAGTTTTTTCATATGATTTCCTATGCTCAAGTAATAAGCAATTCACAATGTCAAGTATGGTTCAAAAACTTCATTTGGAACTAACAAACTATAATCTCAGTCACTGAAGCAATTGCAATTTATTGTAACATCAGAAAGAGTCAATAATAGAGCTTTTCAGCAAGCTCACATACTCAACTATCTCGTAGTCTCCTATAATTGTTAACACTCACACAATACTTGTGGTTATAGAGTTTCAGCCGGACACTGAGAAAGATAGGGGCTTAGTGTGTTGCCTCCCAACGTATTCACCTTTAGGTGATGTCAACAATAATGGCACATGCTAACTTACATCCAATTGGATATATATATCATGATCTTTCAAACATGAGGAGCTTGCCAAAGGATAAAATGAAAAAGGGAAAGGTGAGGATCACCTTGACTCAAGCATAAAGTGAAAACATAAAGTAGAAGATAGGCCCTTCGTAGAGGGAAGCAGAGGTTGTCATGCGCGTTTAGGGTTGATGCACGAAATCTTAATGCAAAAGAACGTCACTTTATATTACCCCTTGTATGTGGACCTTTATTATGCAGTCCGTCGCTTTTATTACTTCAACAACAAGTTTGTAAAAAGCTTATTTTCTCCGCACTAATAAGTCATACATAATTAGAGAGTAATTTTTATTGCTTGCACCGATGACAACTTACTTGAAGGATCTTACTCAATCCATAGGTAGGTATGGTGGACTCTCATGGCAAAACTGGGTTTAAGGATATTTGGAAGCACAAGTAGTATCTCTACTTGGTGCAAGAAATTTGGCTAGCATGAGGGGGAAGGGCAAGCTCAACATGTTTGGAAGGTCAATGACAATATACTTTAACTGAGATGTTAGAAAACATAAACCATTACGTTGTCTTCCTTGTCCAACATCAACTCTTTTAGCATGTCATACTTAATGAGTGCTTCACAATCATAAAAGATGTCCAAGATAATATATTTATATGTGAACCCCTCTTTCCTTATCACTTCCTATTAATTGCAATGATGACCAAGACTACGTTCATCAACCCTCAACAATTTTTATGCCTCATACTTTCTATGTGTGAAGTTATCACTATCCATAAGATCAATATAAACTCTTTTATTCTTTCTACTTTCTCAAGATCATAGCAACATAGCAAAGCCCTTGACTCAACACTAATATCTATTATAGATAGCACACGAACTCGATTACAAAAAGAGATCACAATGCAAAACTCGAAACTACTTGATATCTAAATTTCAAACTACTACATCAAGATACTACTAAAAGGATCGAACTAAATAAAGCGGTAAAGATAGGGGTGTGATGGTGATACGATACCAGGGCACCTCCCCCAAGCTTGGCAATTGCCAAGGGGAGTGCCCATACCCATGTGATTATGTCCTCGGAGGTGATGGAGGTGGTGATGATGACGGTGGATAATCGCACATTGAGCGTAAAAGTTCCTCCAACTTGCGGATAATGCCCTGAAGCCCAGCAATATGATCCTTCAACAGAATATTCTCCTGTGTGAGATACTTGTTCTGTATGCGAGCTAACTCAATCATCTTGAAAGCTTTAATCTCTGTTGGAGTAAAGAGGTTAGGTAAAGGTTGAGGGATATCTTCTTCTTTCACCGCTGGAGCTTGAACCTCCATGGCCTCTTTGATCCCTTCATCCTTGTTGATCTCTTCTGGTTCTTCTCTTTTCAGCTCTATCTTCAAAAGCCAAGCATCCTTGTCTTCATTGTTGGAGGAGGGTCGAGTCATGGTGCTCTAAATCTGCAACAGAAACAGCTCGAAACGAAAACAGAGGATATTTGCGTGATACGGTGGTCAAAACCTTCGGGAGTATATATAATTAATTTTTACCGACCAAAATACGTAACGTGCAAGAAAACGGAGTCCGGGAGGAACACGAGGTGCCCACGAGATAGGGGGCGCGCCCTACAGGGGGGGCCTCCACTCTCGTGGGAGCCTCGTGTCCCTTTCGGACTACTTCTTTCTTCCTAAAATTCTTAAATAATCCAAAACTGATGAAAATTGCCATTAAAGTTGTTTTGGAGTCGGTTTTCTTACTGTACCACATACCTATACCTTTTCAGAGTCTGGAACGTTCTAGAAAGTGTCCCTTATGTATTCCTCAGGGGTTATAGTTTCAATATTGATAGGATTACCTGAAATATAGTGTTTAATTCTTTGACCGTTTACCACCCTCGGATTTGTGCCTTCGAAGTTGTTGATTTTTATAGCACCAGAATGATGGACCTCCTCAATAACATAGGGACCTTCCCATTTTGAGAGAAGTTTTCCTGCAAAAAATCTTAAATGAGAGTTGAATAATAACACATAATCTCCTACGTTAAACTCACGCTTTTGTATCCTCTTATCATGCCAGCCCCATGTTCAAGAATTCATCCGATTAACCAGTTAACTTGCCGATTAATCCCTACTCCTAGGGTTACCGAGTAGCCTATAAACCGATATATCATCTGATTAATTGATTAAATGTCCGATTAACTTGCCGATTAGCCGATTAATCCCCTACTCACCAGCCAACCGAGCAGCTACCAGTTAACGATTTCCTCAACAAAGCCAGCGTTTGACTTTTTCTATGAAAAGCTTGGCATTCTCATAGGCTTGGGTTCTCCATTCATCAAGTGAGCTAATATCAAACAATCTCTTCTCACCGGCAAGTTTGAAGTCATAATTGAGCTCTTTAATAGCCCAATATGCTTTATGTTCAAGTTCAAGAGGTAAATGACATGCTTTTCCATAAACCATCTTATAAGGAGACATACCCATATGATTTTTGTTTGCAGTTTTATAGGCCCATAATGCATCATCAAGTTTTTTGGACCAATTCTTTCTAGATATATTCACAGTCTTTTGCAAAATTAATTTGAGCTCTCTATTGCTCAACTCTACTTGACCACTAGACTGCGGGTGATAAGGAGATGCTATTCTATGATTGACATCATACTTAGCGAGCATCTTTCGGAAAGCACCATGAATAAAATGTGAACCATCATCAATCATAAGATATCTAGGGACTCCAAACCTCGGAAAAATTAACTACTTTAAGCATTTTAATAGAAGTGTTATGATCAGCACTACTAGTTGGAATAGCTTCTACCCACTTAGTAACATAATCAATAGCAACTAAAATATGTGTATAACCATTAGAGGCAGGAAAAGGTCCCATATAATCAAAGCCCCAAACATCAAACGGTTCAATAACAAGAGAATAATTCATAGGCATTTCTTGACGTCTACTAATGTTACCTATTCTTTGTCATTCATCACAAGATAAGACAAACTTACGAGCATCCTTGAAGAGAGTAGGCCAATAAAAACTAGATTGTAGTACCTTGTGTGCAGTTCTATCTCCCGCTTGGTGTCCTCCATAGGATTCAGAATGACACTTGCATAGGATCTATTCATGTTCATGCTCAGGCACACAACGTCTAATAACACCATCTACTCCTTTATAAAGGTGTGGACCATCCCAGAAGTAATGTCTTAAATCATAAAAGAACTTTTTCGTTTGCTGGTATGTGAAACTAGGCGGTATATATTTAGCAACAATGTAATTAGCATAATCAGCATACCAAGGAGCAGTACGAGAAGCATTGACGACTGCTAATTGTTCATCAGGAAAGCTATCATTAATAGGCAGTGGGTCATCAAGAACATTCTCTAACCTAGACAAGTTATCTGCAACGGGGTTCTCAGCTCCCTTTCTATCAATAATATGCAAATCAAATTCTTGGAGCAAGAGAACCCATCTAATGAGTCTAGGCTTAGCATCTTTCTTTTCCATAAGATATTTAATAGCAACATGATCAGTGTGAATAGTAACTTTGGAATCTACAATATAAGGTATAAACTTATCACATGCAAACATAACTGCTAAAAACTCTTTTTCAGTAGTAGCATAATTTCTCTAGGCAGTATCAAGAGTCTTACTAGCATACTAGATAACATTCAATTTCTTATCGACTCTTTGCCCTAAAACAGCACCTACGACATAATCACTAGCATCACACATAATTTCAAAAGGTAAATTCCAATCAGGTGGCTGAACAATAGGTGCAGTGATCAAAGCTTTCTTAAGTGTTTCAAATGCTTCTACACAATCATCATCAAAGACAAAAGGAATATCTTTTTGCAATAAATTGTTAGAGGCCTAGAGATTTTAGAAAAGTCCTTAATGAACCTCCTATAAAAACCAGTATGACCAAGGAAACTTCTTATACCTTTTATGTCCTTGGGACATGGCATTTTTTCAATAGCATCAACTTTGGCTTTATCAACTTCAATACCTCTCTCGGAGATCTTGTGCCCCAAGACAATGCCTTCATTAACCATAAAGTGACACTTTTCCCAATTCAGGACGAGACTAGTGTCTTTGCATCTCTGCAAAACTCGATCAAGGTTGCTCAAACAATCATCAAAATAGGATCCATAGACGGAGAAGTCATCCATGAATACCTCACAAATCTTTTCACAAAAATTAGAAAGTATAGCCATCATGCATCTTTGAAAGGTATCAGGTGCATTACATAGACCAAAAGGCATACGTCTATAAGGAAAAGTACCAAAAGGGCAAGTAAAAGTAGTTTTAGATTGATCCTTCGCTGACACAGGTATTTGAGAGAAACCAGAATAACCATCTAGAAAGCAAAAATGTGTGTGTTTGGATAGTCTTTCTAGCATTTGATCAATAAAAGGTAAAGGGTAATGATGTTTCTTAGTAGCTTTATTTAACTTACGGAAATCAATTACCATCCTATAACCTGTAATAATTCTTTGTGGGATCAATTCATCTTTATCATTAGGAACAACTGTAATACCTCCCTTTTTAGGGACACAATGGACAGGGCTTACCCATTCACTATCAGCGATAGGATAAATAATACCTGCCTCAAGGAGCTTTAGTATCTCCTTTCTTACCACTTCCTTCATCTTGGGATTTAATCGTCTTTGAGGATCTCTAACTGGCTTGGCATATTTCTCCACTGAAATTTTGTGTTGACATAATGTGGGACTAATGCCCTTAAGATCATCTAGAGTATATCCAATAGCAGCTCGGTGCTTCTTCAGAGTTTTCAATAATCTTTCTTCTTCTTTCTCTAAAAGGTTAGTACTAATAATAACAGGGTATATTTCTTTTTCATCAAGATAAGCATACTTAAGATTATCAGGTAATGGTTTGAGTTCAAACACGAGATCACCCTTGGGTGGAGGGGGATCCCCAAGAATTTCAATGGAAGGTTATGTTTTAGCATAGGTTCCTGTTTAAGGAACACTTCATCTATTTCTTCCCTTTCCTTCATAAACATATCGTTTTCATGGTCTAGCAAATATTGTTCTAACGGATCAGTTGGAGGAACAACAATGGAAGAAAGACCAATAATTTCATCCTTACTAGGTGGTTCCCTTTCACGAGGTTGTCTACTAAACTTAGCAAAATTAAACTCATGAGACATACCATCTATGCCAACAGTGACAATATTCCTTTCACAATTAATCTTAGCACTAGCAGTATTCAAGAAGGGTCTACCAAAAATAATGGGACAAAAATCATCTTGTGGGGAACCAAGAACAAGAAAATCAGTAGGGTATTTAACCTTCCCACACAAAACTTCAACATCTCTAACAATCCCAATAGGTTTAATGGTATCCCTATTAGCAAGCTTAATAGTAACGTCATTGTCTTCTAATTCAACGGGTGCAATGTCGTGCATAATTTCTTTATATAGATCATAAGGTATCGCACTAGCACTAGCACCCATATCACATAAGCCATGATAACAATGATCTCCTATTTTAACAGAAATAACAAGCATGCCTACAATAGGTCTATGTGTCTTAGTATCAGGTCTAGCAATATTAGCAGTCTCACCCAAGGAAGAAATAACATGCCCATCTAAGTCCTCATCCAAGAGATCTTTAACCATAGCAATACTAGGTTCAACGTGCTCATGAGGTGTATAAGTCCTAGTATTACTCTTACGAACAACAGTCGAAGCTTTAGCATGATCCTTTATCCTAACAGGAAAAGGAGGTTTTTCAACATAAGCAGTAGGAACAATAGGATCACTATAGGTAATAATCTTTTCTTCGACTATAATAGGTGCAACTACTTTTACTTCAACAGGAGGATTATATTTAAACCACTTCTCTTTAGGGAGATCAACGTGAGTAGCAAAAGATTCATAGAAAGTAGCTACTATCTCAGAGTCAAGTCCATACTTAGAGCTAAATCCACGGAAAGCATCGGTATCCATGAAAGATTTAACACAATCAAACTTAGGTGTCATACCTGACTCCTTACCATTGTCAGAACCCCAATCTTCATAGTTGCGTTTAATTCTTTCCAATAAGTCCCATTTGAAATCAATAGTCTTCAGCATATAAGAACCAGCACAGGAAGTATCAAGCAGGTTGCGATTATCAAGAGAAAGTCGAGCATAAAAATTCTGAATAATCATTTCCCGAGAGAGCTCATGATTGGGGCATGAATATAACATTGACTTAAGCCTCCCCCAAGCTTGAGCGATGCTTTATCCTTCGCGAGGCCAGAAATTATATATGTAATTACGATCACGATGAACAAGATGCATAGGATAGAACTTCTGGTGAAATTCCAACTTCAATCGCTTATAATTCCAAGATCTCGTATCATCACATAGCCTATACCATGTCAATGCATCTCCCTTCAAAGATAAAGGGAAGACCTTCCTTTTGACAGCATCATCGAGAATACCTGCAAGCTTAAATAATCCACAGGCTGCATCCACAAAGATAAGGTGTAAATCGGGATGCAATGTTCTGTCTCCTGCAAATGGATTAGCTAGCAGTTTTTCTATCATACCCGAAGGAATCTCAAAGTGAATATTTTCATAAAGTTCAGTAGGTTGAGGAGCAACTCTTTGGTCTTCCGGTTGGGGTGAAGATACCCCAAACAAGCCCCTCAAAGGATTAGTTTCCATAGTGACAAGTGATAGAAAATTTCAGCACACTATATAAATGTTTCCATACCAAGTTCCACTCACCAAAAGCGCTACACTCCCTGGCAATGGCGCCAGAAAAGAGTCTTGATGACCCACAAGTATAGGGGATCTATCGTAGTCCTTTCGATAAGTAAGAGTGTCGAACCGAACGAGGAGTAGAAGGAAATGATAAGCGGTTTTCAGTAAGGTTTTCTCTGCAAGCACTGAAATTATAGGTAATAGATAGTTTTGTGATAAGATAAATAGTAACGAGCAACAAGTAAATAAAGTAAATAAAGTGCAGAAAGGTGGCCCAATCCTTTATGTAGCAAAGGATAAGCCTGGACAATTTCTAATAATGAGGAAGGAGCTCCCGAGGACACATTGGGAATTATCGTCAAGCTAGTTTTCATCACGTTCATAAGATTCGCGTTCGGTACTTTGATAATTTGATATGTGGGTGGACAGGTACTTGGGTACTGCCCTAACTTGGACAAGCATCCCACTTATGATTA
Organism: Triticum aestivum; assembly: GCF_018294505.1. Lineage (NCBI taxonomy): Eukaryota > Viridiplantae > Streptophyta > Magnoliopsida > Poales > Poaceae > Triticum > Triticum aestivum. Next base: position 532,697,804 of record NC_057798.1, read on the forward strand.
ACCCCTATTACAAGCATCCGCAACTACAAAAAGGAGTATTAAGGTAAACCTAACCACAACATTAAGCATATGGATCCATATCAGCCCCTAACGAAGCAATGCATAAACTAGGGTTTAAGCTTCTGTCACTCTAGCAACCCATCATCTACTTATTACTTCCCCATGCCTTCCTCTAGGCCCAAATAATGGTGAAGTGTCATGTAGTCGACGTTCACATAACACCACTAGAGGAAAAGACAACATACATCTCATCAAAATATCGAACGAATACCAAATTCACATGACTACTAATAGCAAGACTTCACCCATGTCCTCAGGAACAAACGTAACTACTCACAAAGTATATTCATGTTCATAATCAGAGGAGTAATAATATGCATAAAGGATCTGAACATATGATCTTCCACCAAGTAAACTAATTAGCATCAACTACAAGGAGTAATCAACACTACTAACAACCCACAGGTACCAATTTGTGGTTTTGATACAAAATTGGATACAAGAGATGAACTAGGGTTTTGAGAGGAGATGGTGCTGGTGAAGATGTTGATGGAGATTGACCCCCTCCCAATGAGAGGATCGTTGGTGATGATGTTGGTGATGATTTCCCTCTCCCGGAGGGAAGTGTCCCCGGCAGAACAGCTCTGCCAGAGCCCTAGATTGATTCCGCCAAGGTTCCGCCTCGTGGCGGTGGAGTTTCGTCCCGTAAGCTTGCCCACGATTTTTTCCAGGGTAAAAGTGATGATATAGCAAAAGATGGACGCCGGAGGCCCACCAAGGGGCCTAGGAGATAGGAGAGTGTGCCGCCTGTCTCCTAGGCAGGGTGTGGGCCCCCTGGCCTATTTCTTTTGCTCAGAAATTCTTAATAAATCCAAAAGGTTGTTTCGTGGAGTCTCAGGACTTTTGGAGCTATGCAGAATAGGTTTCCAACGTTTGCTCCTTTTCCAGCTAGAATTCCAGCTTCCGGCATCCCCCCTCTTCATGATAAATCTTGTAAAATAAGAGAGAATAGCCATAAGTATTGATATATAATGTGTAATAACAGCCCATAATGCAATAAATATTGATATAAAAGCATGATGCAAAATGGACGTATCATGCTTCACTTATATTTTTTAGAGCACGGCGGTGGTTTTATTTTATAGAAATTGTTGAACTCTCAAGCTTCACTTATATTATTTTGAGAGTCTTTTTAGACATCATGGTAATTTTCTTTGGTTATAAAATTTAGTCCTAATATGATAGGCATCCAGGAGGGATATAATAAAAACTTTCGTATAAAGTGCACTGAATACTATGAGAAGTTTGATTCCTTATGATTGTTTTGAGATATGAAGATGGTGATATTAGAGTCATGCTAGTGAGTAATTGTGAATTTGAGAAATACTTGTGTTGAGGTTTGTAATTCTCGTAGCATGCACGTATGGTGAACCGTTATGTGATGAAATCGGAGCATGATTTATTTATTGATTGTCTTCCTTATGGGTGGCGGTCGGGGACGAGCGATGGTCTCTTCCTACCAATATATCCCCCTAGGAGAATGCGTGTAGTACTTTGTTTCATGAGTAATAGAATTTTGCAATAAGTATATGAGTTCTTTATGTCTAATGTTGAGTCCATGAATTATACGCACTCTCACCCTTCCACCATTGATAGCCTCACTTGTGCCGCGCAACTTCGCCAGTACCATACACCCACCATATACCTTCCTCAAAACAGCCACCATACCTACCTATTATGGCATTTCCATAGCCATTCCGAGATATATTGCCATGCAACTTTCCACCGTTCCATTTATTATGACACGCTTCATGATTGTCATATTGCTTTCCATGATCTTGTAGTTGACATCATATTTGCGGCAAAGGCACCTTTCATAATTATTTCATACATGTCACTCTTGAGTCATTGCACATCACACCGCCGGAGGCATTCATATAGATTCATATTTTTGTTCTAAGTATCGAGTTGTAATTCTTGAGTTGTAAATAAATAAAAGTGTGATGATCATCATTATTAGAGCATTGCCCCAGTGAGAAAAGGATGATGGAGACTATGATTCCCCCACATGTCAGGATGAGACTCCGAACGAAAATAAAAATAAAAAAATAAAAAAAAGATAGAGAAAAAGAGAGAAGGGGCAATGTTACTATCCTTTTTCCACACTTGTGATTCAAAGTAGCACCATGGTCTTCATGATAGAGAGTCTCCTATTTTGTCACTTTCATGTGCTACTGGGAATTTTTCATTATAGAACTCGGCTTGTATATTCCAACGATGGGCTTCCTCAAATCACCCTAGTTTTTCATGAGCAAGCAAGTTGGATGCACTCCCACTTAGTTTTTGTTTTTGAGCTTTCATAAACTTATAGCTCTTGTTCATCCGTTGCATGGCAATCCCTACTCACTCACATTGATATCTGTTGACGGGCATCTCCATAGCCCGTTGATATGCCTAGTTGATGTGAGACTATCTCCCTCTTTTTTGTCTTCTCCACAACCACCATATTCTATTCCACCTATAGTGCTATGTCCATGGCTCACGCTCATGTATTACGTGAAAGTTGAAAAGGTTTGAGAACACCAAAAGTATGAAACAATTGCTTGGCTTGTCATCGGGGTTGTGCATGATTTGAGTATTTTGTGTGATGAAGATGGAGCATAGCCAGACTATATGATTTTGTAGGGATAACTTTCTTTGGCCATGTTATTTTGAGAAGACATAATTGCCTTGTTAGTATGCTTGAAATATTATTGTTTTTATGTCAATATTAAACTTTGGTTTTGAATCTTATGGATCTAAACATTCATGCCACAATAAAGAAATATTACATGGATAAATATGTTAGGTAGCCTTCCACATCAAAAATTCTATTTTTATCATTTACCTACTCGCGGACGAGCAGGAATTAAGCTTGGGGATGCTTGATACGTCTCCAACGTATCTATAATTTTTTATTGTTCCATGCTATTATATTATCTATTTTGGATGTTTTATATGCATTAATATGCTATTTTATATTATTTTTGGGACTAACCTATTAACCTAGAGCCTAGTGCCAGTTTCTGTTTTTCCTTATTTTTGAGCTTCGCAGAAAAGGAATACCAAACGGAATGAAACCTTTGTGATGATTTTTCTTGGACCAGAAGACACCTAGGAGACTTGAAGATCAAGTTGGAAAAGCCACGAGGCGATGAAAAGGGGGGAGGGTGCACCTAGGGGGGTAGGGCGCGCCCCCTACCTTGTGGGCCCCTCGTGACTCCCCTGACCTAACTCTTCATCCTATATATTCCCAAATATCCCCAAACCACCAGAAGCATCCAAGAAAACACTTTCCCACTGCCGCAACCTTATGTACCCATGAGATCCCATCTAGGGGCCTTTTCCGGCCTCCTGTCGGAGGGGGATTCGATCACGGAGAGCTTTACATCAACTCTATTGCCCTTCCGATGAAACGTGAGTAGTTTACCTCAGACCTACCGGTCCATAGTTAGTAGCTAGATGGCTTCTTCTCTCTCTTTTATTCTCAATACCATGTTCTCCTCGATGTTCTTGGAGATTTATCAAATGTAATCTTCTTTTGTGGTGTGTTTGTCGAGATCCGATGAATTGTGGATTTATGATCAGCATATCTATGAATATTATTTGTATCGTCTCTGAATTCTTATATGCATGATTTGATATCTTTGTAATTCTCTTCGAACTATTGGTTTAGTTTGGCCAACTAGATTGGTTTTTCTTGCAATGGGAGAAGTGCTTAGCTTTGGGTTCAATCTTGCGGTGTCCTTTCCTAGTGACAGTAGGGACAGCAAGGCACATATTGTATTGTTGCCATCGAGGATAAAAAGATGGGATTTACATCATATTGCTTGAGTTTATTCCTCTACATCATGTCATCTTACTTAATGTGTTACTCTGTTCTTTATGAACTTAATACTCTAGATGTCGGCAGGAGTCGGTCGATGTTTGGAGTAATAGTAGTAGATGCAGAATCGTTTCGGTCTACTTGACATAGACGTGATGCCTATATTGCATAATCATTGCCTTAGATATCGTCATAACTTTGTGCTTTTCTATCAATTGCTCGACAGTAATTTGTTCACCCACCATATTATTTGCTATCTTGAAAGAAGCCGCTAGTGAAACCTATGGCCCCCAGGTCTATTTTCCATCATATAAGTTTCCAATCTTCTATTTTCCAGCATATTAGTTTCTGATCTACTATTTTGCAATCTTTTACTTTCCGATCTATAAACCAAAAAACCCAAAAATATTTTACTTTTTGTTTATGTATATCTATCAGATCTCACTTTTGCAAGTAATTGTGAAGGGATTGACAACTCCTTTATCGCGTTGGGTGCAAGTTGTTTGATTCTTTGTGCAGGTCTTGGTGATTTGTGCGTTGTCTCCTACTGGATTGATACCTTGGTTCTCTAACTGAGTGAAATACTTATCTCTACTTTGTTGCATCGCCCTTTCCTCTTCAAGGGAAAAACCAACGCAATCTCAAGAAGTAGCACTTACTTACGGCGTTACTGCATTCTTATGAACTTAATACTCTAGATTCATGTTGGATAGCGGTCGATGTGTGGAGTAATAGTAGTAGATGCAGGTAGGAGTCGGTCTACTTATCACGGACATGATGCCCATATTCATGATCATTGCCTTAGATATTGTCATAAATTGCACTTTTCTATCAATTTCTCAACAGTAATTTGTTTACCCACCGTATGCTTTCTTCAAGAGAGATGCCTCTAGTGAAACCTATGGCCCCCGAGTCTATTTTCCATCATATATTTTTAGATATATAAACGAAAAAACCCAAAAATACCATGCTGCAATTTATTTATTTTTTTTACTTTCTTTTACATTTTAGTAATCTTTTATATCTATCTCTATTAGATCTCATCCTTGCAAGTGACCGTGAAGGGATTGACAACCCCTTTATCGCGTTGGGTGCAAGTGTTTGATTGTTTGTGCAGGTGCATATATTGGAGACTTTCTTGTACCTCCTACTGGATTGATACCTTGGTTCTCAAATTGAGGGAAATACTTATCTCTACTTTGCTGCATCACACTTTCCTCTTCAAGGGAAAAATCAACGCAAGCTCAACAAGTAGTAGGCTGCACTGGTCATCTCGTCTCGATGGCACTATGACTCAGCCAACAGGTGTTCAAGTTCGATTTAAGTCCACTTAAACTTGAATGATCCTGAGTCATAATAACCTCATGAAGTAACAGTGCATATGAACATGTTCTCAACATAAGCATGGATGGAGAGCATAACCATATGAATCATAACATCAATAGCAATAAAGCATTTACTCTACGAGATGTAGATGAACATGGCATAGCGATGATCATGCATAACATAGGTACTTTTCATAACTGACAATAATAATGCATCAGAGAACGTCACTGTCACCAGCATGTACTTGCAAGAATGACATCCTAGAATAATAATACTAGCAAGTAATCACATACTAGCTGGGTGCTTAATACAATAGCATGATGATGAGCATGAATCCACAAGCATACCGAAACAGTAATACCAGTAGTGAATGAGCAAACAATTATTAAATATTTGAGTAGAAAACCATGGCTACTACATGGCCATCATGCAAGTGGCTGTCGTGGCTTGCCCGGGGTTGACCGAGTCTCCGGGAGGAAGTGCGATGAACTCACAGAATGATTCGCCGGAACATTTCTCTCTCAAAGGGGGCTAAATAAGGGCAACGTAAAAATGGTCATTTTCAGTATGTGACAACATAGTGAAAATGGTACTACCAGAATGGGCTCGACGAGGCGAGAACGTGGGCTTTGGATTCACCTGATTCGGAGTTACGATCGCGAAAATACACACGTTTGAAGACCAGGGACTAATCTATAAAAAGAATATTCACAGACAGGCCCTTGACGGTTAAAACATAAAGCGCCTTTGGAGAAAATACGTTTACTGCAAAACGCACTTTCAGCTGCAATAGATACAAAATACGCTTTTCGAAAACAGAAACGTCTCCACTTATGCTGACTGGACCTAGGCTTCGGGTCACTTACATGTGGGGTCAAGGGGAAAAGCGGGGCCTGCCTGGCTCAGTCGAATTCTTCCTACCGCTGCCTCCTCGACAGAAACAGAGGAGGGGCGACCGACGACGGTCCAGCCGGCTCTAGCCACCTCAAGCAAGGGCGAGGCCACCGGTGGGACCAGTGAGTGATGCCGCACTCGGCTGGCCCGTCTACTGACATCGGGGCAGCCCAGGTTGGCCACGGCTCATGGCGACAGAGAACAAGGGGAGGCGGTGGCCTAACTAGGAGGCTTTAGCCACGGACACTCCGACGGCGATCTTAGGGATGGGAGAGGATCTACGGCGTGTAGGGGATCCACTAGTGTGGTCAGGAGGGGAAGAGAAGGCTCGAGTGGCCGAGATTTAGGCGATGCCGACGACGGCAATGGTGGCCGAGGGCGCGGTGAGGCGGCTCTGGTTGTCTTGGGAGGGAGAGGAGTGGGCGGTGAGCTGCGGCAGAGGTTGGGGCATGCTATTATAGCCGTGAGAATGGCTCGGGAGAAAGTTGGTCACGGGTGTGGCTTCCAGCGAGTAACAACGGCAAGATAGGAAGGGGCCCAGGCAGAGGAATAACCGTATGATCACAGGGAAACTCCAGGACAAGGAGAGGGCTCGAGAACGCGAAGGAATAGACGAGAACAGGGATGCGTTTTGACAGAGCGTGCGAACATGAATGTCAGGCACGTAGTCATCGCATGAACAGACGCACATGGTGCGCTCTGGCCGGCCAGACATTGTCAGGTAGATAGGTCATTCATCAGTGAGTGCCAAGAAGCAATTGACAAGCATAATAGCCCAAGATGAGACCAAAGTTAGCTAGAATACAATGGAATGGCAAGGTGTTTCTACTGGGGTGGGAAGTTGGTCTGGAGATAGACTCTGGTCTTTGGGGGAGAGTGATCGCATACTAAGATGATCATTGTGGCAGAGTTTTAGCTCACATGGAGGTGTTAAGCTAGCACTTGCTTTGTAATGTGCCAAACTATCAGGAAAGTTGATGTTGCACTCACATAAATGATTGGATTGAGCTGAATTTTGGTGGATGCTAGTTATTCGGGCATATGAATACACTGTAAAAGTTTCATACCATTTGGAAATACCAAAATGGTACTTGCGTCACAATGCATCTCTCTCGACAGAATCTTAGGAAAATTCTTGAGGGGAATTGGCAAGATAAAATGAGCCCAGATTTTGTGGAGGGATGTTATATGGGTAGGAGAAGGTCCTCATAAGTTTGTAGCAAACATTAAGAAATATAAATATAGTTGCTTCACAAACTAAAAATTTGATCAGAAACAAAGATTTGATGATGTGCTCACATGGGTGGTTTAAATTAGCTCAAATTTGAAGGAGAGCTATTATTTGAGCATATGGAGGATGTGATAAAAATTCAACTCATTTGGGTATGCCTAGCTTGGACCTCCTTCACAAATTTTCTTTCTGGACAAAAACTTTGGAAATTAGCTGAGGAATATTTACTAGGCAAGTTGAGTTTAATTTTGGTACGAGGCAATGATATGGATAGAAAAGAGTGACCAAAAAGTTTGGGGGCAATCAAGAAGATACAAATGACACTTCCTTCACAATGTGCCATTCAGGGCAGAATAGAAAAAAGAACATTTGTGAATTATTGTTGAACTAGGCAAGGAAGGATTTTGACATGTCTATGAAATATATGTCCCAAAGGATTTATGAGAATTATTTGGGAAATTTCTAGAACACAAAAATATAGGTTGCTTCACAACTTAAGGCAGAAATGATTATTCCTTTAAGAGAAAAAGGAATATTCCCAAGAAAAACAATATTAGGATTGGTCCAACATGGGAAATGACATGATCTTTGGATGATTTTGCGGATTACAAGCCACTTTGGAGACTAGGAAGAGATGATCTTCCCAGGTTTCCTGACCACGGAGCCACACAAAAGCAATTTCAATAAGATCCCAAAGAAATTCAAATAAAAAAGAAACGACCAAAATCCAAGGTGTTACAAACCTCCCCCCCCCCCTTAAAGAAATCTCGTCCTCGAGATTTGGTTGCTCAGGGAACAAGCATGAATATATCTGACTTAAGGAAACCGTTTCCAACTCGGGTATCCTTTTTCCTTTATATTATGTTCCTAGTGGATTTCATATGACTTGACTGCCTTGCTCTGGGGCGGTTTGCTTCACTGTATACACATCCTGACAGGGCTTACCTCATATGTTACCCTGACTCCAAGCCTTTTATATCTGTCGGCATAACGAGATGTGGTAAATTATCCTGACTGCAATATATGCCCTTCTAACAAGTCTGACAGTGATTTCCAATGGATGTGTAATTCTCATATCCAGCATTGTTAAGATTCCATGGAGTTGTGAATAGATTTCCTCGATGGACACCAAGTATTTTAGTATTTGCATGGGGTTGCTCAAATAGAGGCACGTCCTCCGAGTTCAAAATATTGTTGTGAATCATAACTATTCTCCTGGCGGAACCTGACTTCTAACAGGTATTCCTGAATCATCTTGACTGGCTCCACTGTCTTGAGTATCAAATGCATACCAAAGATTTGACTATTACCTGCCATGACCAGTATAAAGGAGTATGGTCTTATAAGAGCATCCCGAGACTTGACGGGCAGTGATTTTGATAAAAGAATCTTGTTCGCGGCAGGCTATGCTTTAACTGATCCCCCTATGTGAGGGCACATGCTTCGAGAATGTTGTTCAACATTCTGATTATTCATTCTATCAGTACATCCATTAAGAGGCCGGGTGATGCCATACCATGGTTGTTGGAGTCAAATTGCTGAATTGTCCTTGGGTATGACAGACTGGGATATACCATACTGACCATTCTTAGCATAATAGTTGGTTGAGCGGGTTACCTTGATATGGAGTCCTTACAGATAGAGTAGACCCCTTGGGTGTATGTTCCTGGTAATTTATTAGAATAAGTCTGTCTTGAGCATCCAGACCATGTTGTTCGTGCAACAGTCCTCACACCTGTATTCCCGACCTTGCTTCTTTATTATTGTTCTCATTGTCTGGATTCTTTGCTGAAAAGAGCTTGGCCACACACACACACACACACACACACACACACACACACACACACACACACACACACACACACACACACATATATATATATATATATATATAGACGGTCTATTCTGCTAATATTAGCAGAATAACTATTCTGCACACCACTTCCGCACTGCACGCTGAACGCAAGTGCACGTCATTCTTTGAACCAAGTGTGCTGCAGCACTCACACGAGTGAACTTCTCGTCGAAAAAACCTGCACGCGTTATTTTTTTGGTACTGTTTTCGCTCTAATTTTTTAACCGTTTATCGGAATGAGGCGTGTAATATACCGTTGAAAAGCTATGGATTAGGCGCAACTTTTACATGTTGAACACTTTTCGAGATTCCACACGGTTTAAGAGCAGTTTTGAAAATGGTGCGGCCCATGACGAGTGGCAGCGAGCATTTTTTCGCGATTTCTTCTAAACCGCTCATCGGAATGAAGCAAATGATACGTCGTTGGATAGATATCGTCGAGGCGCATATTTTTCATATCTAACATTTTCTCTAATTCGTTGCGATTTAAGAGGAGTTTCAAATTTACTAAATCACGGAATTCTGTTTCTCAAAAAAATTCAAATTTTTGGTACTGTTCTTGCTCCAGTTTTTTAATCGTTTGTCGAAACGAGACGTGTAATATACCGTTGAGAAGCTATGGACGAGGCACAACTTTCGTATGTTGAAATGTTTTTGAGATTCCTTACGATTTTAAGATAATTTTGAAAATCGTGTGGCGGACGATGAGTGGCAGCGGCCGTTTTTCATCAAAATTTTCCAAACCGCTCGTCGGAATGATGCAAATGATACATCATTGGAAAGATATCGACAAGGCGCAACTTTTTCATGTAGAATACGCTCTCTAATTCCTTACGGTTTAAGAGCAATTTTAAAATTACTAAAATGCGGATACTCTGTTTTTTCGCGACATTAAAATCGGTGTGTATACTTCATCCGACAGAAAACCGCACTTCATCGGACGAAAAATCGCACTGCATCAGACGGGCAAACGAACTGCATCATTTTTTTATCGGACCAATATTTTCTAAGACGAGGAAGTGAAGTGCGTTTCACATCGGGTGTAAGTGAACCACATCAAGCGAAAAATGAACCAAGACATAAGTCTAAGTGTACCGTATGATTTTTGTTTGTCTTTTTCTGAGTCGTTTCATAGAGTTAAATGGAGCATATTTGTCAATGTTAGTGTGCTGCATCAGACGGGAAAGCGCACTGCAATGTCATCACATATGATTGCACGCGATTCTTTTTGTTATTGTTTAAAACTAAAAGAAATGCATAGTACAGTGGAGCAAACCTCTAAAAAAACAAAAAAAATGCATAGTATAGTGGAGGGAACCTCTCCACACAGTAAAATTGAACCTCTCCGTGGACAAAAGTGAACCTCTAGACATAGTTTTTTTGGAAAGAACTGCAAGTATTTTTTTAATGCTTTTTATGTTGTTTCACTCATCACACAGACTAGCGAGCTGAATTTTAGAAGAAGTAAACTTCTCGTGATGTTTTTCTTTTTCTCGTTTTGCAAAATGAACCACAAAGGAATTTTACAAAGAACTACATCCCGTGTAACATATTTTCTCTACATAAAAGCCACTGCAAATTTACACATATCATCCTTTAACACAAGCAGTACACACAGGACACACCCAAACCTGCATCCACAACCAGCCGAACTGCATCGACGATTGAGCAAAGCTGGACTGAAAGCACCTATCTGCAAGAAAAGTAATACCAAACCGCAATGGAGCGCTACTGAGTTGCATCACTGCCACGACTTCCCTGCTGCTCCCACCAAAGTTGTTGACATCGCCGTCCTTCCTTGTGCCTACAAGTGAACCTCAAGAGACATGCGTTTGAAGAATTGAACCACACATCAAAAAATAAAGTGCAGAGTATATCAAAGAGCAAAAAAAAATGCATCTACATAGAAACGCCCGGAGTAATCTGACGTTCTCCCGGCGCCAAGGACTACCCCGCGGGGGTGAGGTGCACTACGCTGAGTATTTGAAAGGACTTCATGTCAGTAACCGCTCGCGGTTGGGAGAGAGCAGAGAGGTTCAGGGAAGGGTGGCGAGGGGCAGACGTGGTTACCGGCGTCGATGGGAGGAGGGCTGCCGCGAGGGATGCATGGGGGAAGCCTCTGGCGACGGGCCGTGTGCTGGTGGGGAAGAGGACCTACTTCGTCCCTGGCTCCATCCTTTTTCCTCTGCTCGCCGCTCCCATGCACGCGCACCCGTCGTTTTCTGTTGAGCGGATTGAGGATATCCGGTGAGCCACTCGTGGCTACGTGCAGTAGAGGAGAGTGGCGACCAGGCGAGGGCTTCCTCTGACTCTGGCCATCAACAGCAGTCGCGGGGAGGTGCTGCTTGGCGTTTGGTTTTCCACAGCCATCATCGCATACTGCACGCACTGACGCACCACACTGCACGCCCACGCCCACAGACCATGACGCGACATGCCGCGGACTGCACGACCACGCCGCCGAATTGGTAGGTGGCGCCAGCATTGCCAGTGGGTTGGAGGGTGGCCGGTAGCAGCGCCGGCGGAAGGTGGAGGGAGGCAGGTGGGGGAGGCCGTGGCCCTTGGATCCGGCAGTCAAAGGCCGGGCCCGACCCGATCTGGCGGCGAGGGAGGCCGTGGTCCTACGGATCCGGTAGTCAAAGGCCAGGCCCGACCCGATCTGGCAGCGAGGGAGGCCGTGGAGGGCGGCTGTCGGCGTTGTGGCCCGGGGTGGCTGGCGTGGACGGTGATGTAGAAGGTGGGCGGCGCCAATGGGGAAACCAGTGGGGATCCGGGTGGAAATCGGCGGCCGGGACGGGAGATTGGTTGGTGGGGGTCGTGTGTAGCCAGGAGGAGGATCCTGGAGGCAGGTCCATGGCGCGTGTGCGGATTGTGCGGGGCTCGAGCCGTGGAGGAAGAAGGTGGAGGGATGGGGGAGAGTGGGCGTGTTTTCTGAGCTCGGTAGCTACGTGCGGTTTGCTCGCGTCGTGGTTTGTTTTTTTGGCGGTGTTAGCAGAATAAGAGGAAGTGTTAGCAGAATAAGACTCTTAAGGGTGTTATCATAATAGACCCACCCTATATATATATATATATATATATATTTTGTGTGTGACCATACGTACTGTTAGGGGAAAGATTCTGTCAATCATACCTTGGCCTTGTTTATGTCTCGGGCCATTGAATATATACCAGGTTCGCGTGTGCTGATACGGAGCCACATAAAAGTAATTTCAAATAAAATCTCAAAGAAACTCAAAGAAAAAAGAAAATACCAAAATCGAAGGTGTTACACAATAGGAGAATCACGCAAATTATCGTCTTCAGCACCTACACACACAACAACCAATACTTGCACCCAACTCAGGCAAGAGGGTTGTCAATCCCCTTAAACTCATTACTTACAAGGATTAAATCTAGTAATGGTAGATAGATAAATTGCAAAACAAAAGGAAAGTAAATAACTTGCAGCAAGGTATTTTTGGTTTTTCATAATATGATTGAGTAGACCCAGGGGCCATAGTTGTCAATAGAGGCTTCTCTCTCTCAACAATAGCATATGGTGGGTAGACAAATTATTGTTCGGCAACTGATAGAAAAGCTCATAGTTATGATGTTATTCATGGCAATGATCATGCATATAGGCATCACTGTTGACACCAGATTTTGGCACGGTCAAAAACTTAATTAAGATGGTCTCAAATGGAGAAGTGATGTACATGAAAACGTTTCGTTTTGTTGACATGAACATCTTTGAAGTTTGGTCCATCGCCATCCGATCTCATCGTGAAGGCCGAAGTTGTGTTCGAAATACTGAGATTTTGTACCCAAAGCACTGTTCGACCGATTACGTCAACTTTCTACCCGGATTGTTTTCATCTCGTCGAAACGGTCAATTTATATAAAAATGTCTCAATCCGAGATTGTATATAAAAGTTAGAGCCACCTGAGTGCGGCCGTGTCATGAACCAAAAGTGGCCCGCCCCATCAGACATCCCCATCAGACATGATGTCTGATGGGTAGTGCGAGTAACAGTCTGTTTTGTGCGAGCAATTCGTCTCTGAAGATTGTCTTGAATCGAAAAACGTTCAACATGAAAGTTGTTCATCTCATCAAAACGGTTAAATTTTATTCTCATGTGATTTACATCTGAGGTCATTTACTACCCCAAAAATGACCCGCAAGGTGCAGCCAATTTTTAGACCGAACAGTTTTGTAAATTTCGGACAAAACCATCCGAATTTGACTAGGGTTTTGGATGTGAATCCAAGAATTTTCCTTGCACGGGAAGTCCAACTGCCTCTTATATACCTAGGAGATGACAGACGATTGAAAAATACACAATCGAGCAAATCATCTTCCACTTTTACCTTTACTTTTATCTTCTCCCTTTATTCTTCTGCTTACTCGTTCTTCATTCCTTCTTCTTGTTGCAGGGCGGCGAACCTCGTGGCCCTGGGGCGATCGGGTCGACCTATGTAGCGACCAGACCTCAAACAGTCTGATCTCTGTGCTTCAGTGTCATTCCTGGATCAGTAATGCTGACACGCACAGTACTTGAAGGATTTATAACAGAGTAGCAATCACACACTTATTACATCGAATGTCTCCAAAGAGAACTTATTACAATAAATATGGCTTAAGGCCATCTAATAACGATAACAGTGGAAGACTTGGAAGATAAGTGAGTCCATCAACTCCAATGGCATCACTGAGTATAGAACCACGATCCTAAGGCATCTGACTCGTCGTCTGAAAAGTCTGCAACATGAACGTTGCAGCCCGAAAACGGGTCAGCACATGGAATATGCTGGCAAAGTAACACATAGAGAGTATGAAAGAATACAGATATACTACATGCATATATGGCTGGTGGAAAGCTCTATGGTTATAGTTTTGCGTAAAGCCAGTTTTTTCCTACTGCAAAGGAATAAATTTATTTAACTATCATGGTGGTTGTTAAACATTGAGAATGGTTGACAGCATTGTCAATCCCAATTAAGTAACATCATCATTAAACAAATCCTAACAAAATTAGTTAAAGTAACATGATGAGATTCACATGATAATCCAAGTACTAGATACTCAAAACGTCCATAACCGGGGACACGGCTAATCATGATTAGTTTATACACTCTACAGAGGTTTGCGCACCTTTCCCCACACGACTCAATCTCCTCCGTTGGTTTTCTCGCACTAAATGGTGTTTGAGAAACGGATGACTGAGACATAGTCTTTCAGAAGCGCTAGCACCTTACGATGGGTAGACCTGTACACCTACCTTCCCCTACATCTTCTAGTCTACCACTATAAGAGTTCGCACGACATAATCAACTATGCTAGAGCCCATAATAGCATGTGGCTGCACACGGAAGTTTCTAGCATGAACAATCTTATGATCCCTTTGAGCCTGGGTGGCGGTCCAAAACAAACAGGCAATCATGGAATACCCAAGTGCCTCAATCCACCCAGATGTGTATTAAAGTTACCACCTTAAATAAACCATTAATTAACAATCTCACATCTGTCATGGAAATTCACTCACCCAATCCACGTCTACTAGCATAGCATGTCATAATAAGCAAACGTAGAAGTAACTCCCAAGGGTTTGCTAATAAACAGGGCAATATGTTCCTACCTCATCAAATACTTCCCAACACCCACATGTTATCAATCCTACTCATGCAATGTTTGAGGGTTGAAACTAATGCATAAAAACTAGGTATGAAAAGGGATATGATCAAAGTGTTACTTGCCTTGCCGATGCTCCGCGAAACCTAGGGTTTCGAAGTAGCAAGCGGCGCAATCCGGGTACTCTATCGCAAACAAACAAGCAAACAAGCATACAATGAGTACTCAACAAATGCACGGGTAAAACTCAAACAAGAGATCTAACCAGAAGGTTCAACTTAAGAACTCCGGTTTGCAAAAAGAAACAAATCGAACGAAGAAACAAAACTCAAACGGCGAAAGAAACAAGCTTTATTTACTAATCTGGACCTAAGTCAAATTTTATAGAAGCAAAAACTTGTTTGAGTAGATTATTCGGAAGAGGGTTTCGAGACGAAACTATAGGCGCTTGAATCGCGTGGTTCCGATAAACGAGCGAAAAGATAAACTAAAACGAAAATTGGATCAGAAATCACGATCAGAAAAATCACGGAATAAATCCAAGAAAAAGAAAAACGACGAACAGATTAACGAACGAACGTTCGTTATCTGGATCTAACCGACGGATACGTCCATTAAAACGAACGAACGAGCGAACGCTCGCTAAATAAATAAACCGATAAAACCGATCTAATAAAATAAAATAAAAACTAGGGTTTTCTTAAAAATAACGAAGTGTTTTTTTTAAAACGGCATTGGCGGCGGCGGTACCTTCCGCGGGGTCCTCCGGCGCGACGGGGCGGCTCCGGCGGGGTTGGCTAGGGGCGGCGGGGCTCCGGCGGAGGGGTGGGGTGGTGCGGCGGCGGCGACGACGGTTGC
>NC_057798.1:532713669-532721630 GCF_018294505.1 Triticum aestivum
CAGTCGGCACGGGGAGTTTTTTTTTTAAAAAAAAAATTCACCGAACTAAAAAAATCTAGAAAATTAAATAAAAATCTAAAAATACAAAAATAAATTTTCATCGTCCAAATAAAATATTTAAAATGAGATGAACATATTTTTGGTCCTAAAATGAATTTTTGAAAATCGTGCAATTTTTCCTAAATTCAAATAAAATAGCAAAAACACCAAAATAAATCTTATTTGATTTTTTTATTAAATCCTCATTATTTCTTTATTTTGGGAAAGTCATTTTATTCCCTCTCTCTTATTTTTATGATCGTAATAATTGAAGATAAAATAAATAAAATCAAATGATCCTATTTTCAAAATTTGAGAAAAGCTCAAATATGAAAATAACGAAATCCCCAACTCTCTCCGTGGGTCCTTGAGTTGCGTAGAATTTCTAGGATCAAGGCAAAAATGCAAATAAAACATGATATGCAATGATGATCTATGTATAACATTCCAAATTGAAAATTTGGGATGTTACAAACCTACCCCCCTTAAGATGAATCTCGCCCTCGAGATTCGGGTTGGCTAGAAAATAGGTGAGGGTGGTCCTTCAGCAAATCTTCCTCTCGTTCCCAGGTGGCTTCCTCCTCGGTGTGGTGGCTCCACTGAACTTTACAAAACTTGATATCCTTGCTGCGGGTGACTCGGCTGGCATACTTAAGAATCTTAACTGGTTTCTCCTCATAGGTCAAATCACTGTCCAACTGAATCACCTCTAATGGCACTGTATCTCTCAGCGGTATATCAGCCATCTCTGCGTGGCACTTCTTCAACTGGGAAACGTGGAACACGTCGTGAACTCCTGATAATCCCTCAAGCAATTCCAACTTGTAGGCAACTTCTCCCATACGCTCCAAAACTTTATACGGTCCCACAAAACGTGGCGCTAACTTTCCTTGAACACCAAAACACTTGACTCCTCGAAGTGGAGATACACGAAGATAGACTCTATCTCCGACTTCGTAAATGGTCTCCTTGCATTTTGCATCTGCATAGCTTTTCTGCCTGGACTGGGCTACCTTGAGCCTGTCGCGAATCAACTTCACTTTTCATTCAGACTCCTTAATCAAATCTGGTCCAAACAACTGACGGTCTCCAACTTCATCCCAAGACAACGGGGTTCTGCACCTCCTTCCGTATAGGGCTTTGAAAGGAGCCATCTTCAAACTAGATTGATAACTGTTGTTGTAAGAGAACTCCGCATATGGCAAATTGTCGTCCCAACTAGATCCATAATCTAGCGCACAAGCTCTCAGCATATCCTCTAAAATCTGATTGACTCTCTCAGTCTGTCCATCTGTCTGCGAATGAAAAGCGGTACTGAACTCTAGCCTGGTACCCAAGGTTTCGTGCAACTGATTCCAGAACTTTGAGGTGAACTGAGTTCCTCTATCTGATACAATGCTCCTTGGAACTCCATGCAGACATACGATCCTGGTCATGTAGATCTTGGCCAACATGGCACTGGTGTAAGTAGTCTTCACTGGAATGAAATGAGCTACCTTCGTCAAACGATCGACTACCACCCAAATCGAGTCATAGCCTGAACGAGTCCTGGGCAATCCCGTGATAAAATCCATGCCTAGCTTATCCCACTTCCATTCGGATATCGGTAATGGTTGCAACAACTCTACTGGCTTCTGATGCTCTGCCTTTACTCTCTGACACACATCACAAACTGCTACATACTCCGCAATATCCTCTTCATTCCGGTCCACCAGAAAGTCTCCTTCAAATCCAAGTACATCTTGGTATTACCTGGGTGAATTGAATACGACGAATCATGGGCCTCTTGCAAAATCAACTTCCTGACTTCTGGGTTATTGGGCACATAAACGCGGTCTTCAAACCATAGGGTATCGTGCTCATCCTCACGAAATCCCTTGGCTTTTCCTTTGCTCAACTTCTCTTTTATCTCAGCAATCTCCTTGTCGGTCTTCTGAGCTTCTCTGATCTTATCCATCAAAGTCGACTGAATTTCCAATGTTGCTACATAGCCTCTCGGAACTATCTCCAAACATAGTTCGCAAAAGTCCCCGGCTAACTCCTTTGGCAATCCTGCGGTCATGAGTGTATTGACATGGCTCTTACGGCTCAACGCGTCGGCTACTACGTTAGCCTTTCCGGGGTGATACTGCAATCTCATATCATAATCCTTGATGAGTTCCAACCATCTCCTTTGCCTGAGATTTAACTCCTTTTGTGTGAAAATGTACTTCAAACTCTTGTGATCCGTGTACGCTTCACAATGATTTCCGATAAGAAAATGTCTCCATGTCTTCAATGCATGCACTACGGCTGCTAACTCCAAATCATGTGTGGCATAAATCAACTCATGAGGTTTAAGCTGTCGTGACACATGCGAGACAACTCTTTCTTCTTGGATAAGCACTGCTCCAAGTCCTCGACATCAAGCATAACAATACATCTCGTAATCCTTTGTTTGATCTGGCAGAATCAACACTGGTGAGGTAACTAGACGTTCCTTCAATTCTTGGAAACTGGCCTCACATTCCTCAGTCCAATTGAACTTGGTATCTTTCTTCAACAATTCCATCATGGGTTTAGCAATCTTCGAGAAATTCTCAATGAATCTCCGATAGTATCCTGCCAGTCCAAGAAAACTCCCGATCTCCCCAACTGTCGTGGGTGCTACCCAATTTGTCACTGTGACAACCTTTGTGGGGTCTACTGCTATTCCTTCTCCGGATATCACATGTCCAAGAAATCCAACCTCCTTCAACCAAAATTCACATTTGCTGAACTTGGCGTATAACTGGTGTTCTTTGAGCTTCTCCAATACCAAACGCAAATGTTCCTTATGCTCCTCTTCGTTCTTTGAGTAGACCAAGATATCATCAATGAACACCACGACGAACTTATCCAGAAATTCCATAAATACTTTGTTCATCATGTTCATGAAATAGGCAGGTGCGTTAGTCAGACCAAATGACATAACGGTATACTCGTACAGCCCATATCTGGTGGTAAAGACCGTCTTAGGTATATCCTGCTCTCGAATCTTCAGCTGATGGTATCCCGATCGCAAGTCGGTCTTAGAAAATACCTTTGCTCCTTGCAGTCGGTCAAACAGATCATTGATCATCGGCAGTGGGTACTTGTTCTTGATGGTTACTGTGTTCAATCCTCGATAATCAACAACCATTCTTAATGATCCATCCTTCTTCTCCACTAGAAGTACTGGTAATCCCCAAGGTGAAGAACTTGGGCGAATGTGCCCTTTATCCAATAACTCCTTAATCTGACTTTTAATCTCCTCCAAATCTTTTGCTGGCATCCTGTAGGGTCTCTTGGATATCGGGCCTGTGCCTGACAAAAGCTCAATCAGAAACTCAATGTCTCTATCCGGTGGCATGCCTGGCAACTCTTTTGGAAATACATCAGGAAGGTCCTTCACTACTGGTACTTCCTCCTGCACAACTCCTGATAAGGAATTTACGTGCATCCTCCTTGGCTCATGTCTGGATACATACTTGATCCTCTTCCCTTCTGGCGTTGTAAGCAAAATCGACTTACTAGCGCAATCAATGTTTCCTCCATACATTGATAGCCAATCCATACCCAATATCACATCCAAACCTTGAGATTCCAAAATGATTAAGTCTGAGGGGAAAACATGCTTGCCTATACTCAACGACACTTGAAAACATCCTCGATTGGCCATATACTCTGCTCCTGGTGAGGTTACTAGCATGGGTGTTCCTAGAACCTTGGTGGGCAGTCTATATTTATCCACAAATCCCCTTGATATGTATGAATGCGATGCACCAGTATCAAAAAGAACGAGTGCAGTAAACAACTTAACCAAAAACTTACCTATTACTGCATCTGGCTGGGCGTCAACCACCTCCACGCTAGCGTGGTTCACCTGTCCTCTGTTGAAAGGGTTTGTCTTCTTCCCAGAGCTTCCATTGCCATTCCCAGTCTGGCCTTCAGGACATTCATTGGCGTAATGTCCGGTCTTCTGGCACTTAAAGCAAGTGACTTGACTCAGATCTCTCTTGGCTAGTGTTGAGGGGTTGGTACGGTTCTCGCTACTACTTCCTCCATTCCCCTTACCATTCTTAGAACTACTATGGTTGTGTGAGCTACCTCCTCCATGGGTATGCTGGAACTGTCCTCCTGACTTTGGGGTAAAACGTGGCTTCTGCTGAGCTCCCGAATTGTACTTCCCCTGTCCATACTTCCTCTTGCGGTTTTCAATCTGCTGCTGCTTCCCTTCAATCATGAGCGCACGGTCTACCAACTCCTGGTAGTTGTTGAAACTTGCTACCATCAACTGCATGCTCATCTCATCATTCAGACCTTCCAAAAACTTCTCTTGTTTAGCTGCATCGGTAGCAACGTCATCCGGGGCGTAACGTGCTAGTTTACTAAAGTCATCCACATATTGGCCAACTGTACATCCTCCCTGGCATAAGTTGCGAAACTCACGCTTCTTCATGGCCATAGCTCCTGCTGAAACATGAGCTGTACGAAAATCCTGTTGGAACTGATCCCATGTGACAGTGTCTACTGGATAGGTGGCTGTGAAATTCTCCCACCATGATACTGCGGGTCCCTCAAGCTGATGTGCGGCAAATTGCACCTTCTCCGCATCTGTGCATCCTGCAGTGGTCAATTCCCTGCCTGTCTTGCGAAGCCAATCATCTGCAACAATCGTCTCGGTGCTACTAGAAAACACCGGCAGATTCAGCCTAAGGAAACGGGTTAAGTGATCAACAGGTGGTGGCGGTGGTGGATTGTTGTTGTTGTTGTTCCCCTGATTCTGATTCTGAACTAGTATCTGCATCAATGTATTCTGCTGCTTGATCAACTGAGTGAGCTCCGGTGGGAAAGCAAATCCGTTGTCACATCTTGGAGGCATCTGGGGTTTAGAAAAGAAGAGAATATAGAATAGAATGAGGTCTAGAGGGAAAACACTATCCATATGCACATGAGACATATAGCAATCAAAACACTTCATTCAAGCAAGCAAGGGCATACAACGGTCTATCTATCGTTACAAAAGTGCTCGAACTATACTAGGTACATGGAGGGAAATTCTACTACTGTTATGGTGGTCTACTAGAAAAACTGCTTCGATGAAGACTCCATGATATCTGCTCCAGCTTCTTCAACATAATCATCATCACTATCGTCTGGGTCCGAGTTGGTGTCATCGATGATGATGTAATTCTCTGGACAAGTGCAATCTTCGTCTTCTCCAGTTGCGGGAAATCCCATAAACACTCTTAGCTTCTTCTTCAGATCATCATTCTTCTCGACTAGCGTTGCTATTTCCTCCTCATATCCATCGCGTGTAGACTTGAGTTCTTCCTCCAGTTCCGTGATCTTGGTCATGGTCTTCTTTAGATCCATCATGCCTGCACACATCTGGTTCTCCTGGCGTCGAATGTGTTGGTTTAACTCCTGGATGAAAGCTGCAATTGATCTGTCTTTCCTGGTGTTGATCATCTCCCATTGCTCATCTTGGCGCCCACAAATCTGATAAGTAGTATCCTTAAGCTCCTTGTGATAAACTTCTCCAATACGTCCCATGATGATGTGGGCTGCCATGCTCTTCCAAACTCCAGGTTAGTGCATCAAAGGAAAACTCTATGGGCTCAGTGACTGGCATGAACGTCCTTTCTGGAACTTGAACTTGAATCACCCAGCGCTCCTCTTCAAGTAAAGTGGCGTTGTAGGTTCCGGTGAAGCTTGGTACTCTGATCTTCAGGTACTTGGTAACCTCTTTCAGGTGTCGTCCAAAGGGTGTATCTTCATCCGGTTGCATGAACTTGTTCCTTGCATCCGCCATCCTAGAAGAATAGAAAAGATGAGGAGTTAGAATGAGAAGAGAGAGTAGTGATCTATGGCTGTTGCTTAGTGGTCGTGTCCTACAGTCAGCGTGTGCTCTGATACCATCTTATAACGACCAGACCTCAAACAGTCTGATCTATGTGCTTCAGTGTCATCCCTGGATCAGTAATGCTGACACACACAGTACTTGAAGGATTTATAACAGAGTAGCAATCACACACTTATTACATGGAATGTCTCCAAAGAGAACTTATTGCAATAAATATGGCTTAAGGCCATCTAATAACGATAACAACGGAAGGCTTGGAAGATAAGTGAGTCCATCAACTCCAACGGCATCACTGAGTATAGAACCACGATCCTAAGGCATCTTACTCGTCGTCTAAAAAGTCTGCAACATGAATGTTGCAGCCCAAAAACGGGTCAACACATGGAATATGCTGGCAAAGTAACACATAGAGAGTATGAAAGAATACAGCTATACTACATGCATATATGGCTGGTGGAAAGCTCTATGGTTACAGTTTTGCATAAAGCCAGTTTTTCCCTACTGCAAAGGAATAAATTTATTTAACTATCATGGTGGTTGTTAAACATTGAGAATGGTGGACAACATTCTCAATCCCAATTAAGTAACATCATCATTAAACAAATCCCAACAAAATTAATTAAAGTAACATGATGAGATTCACATGATAATCCAACTACTAGATACTCAAAACATCCATAACTGGGGACACGGCTAATCATGATTAGTTTATACACTCTTCAGAGGTTTGCGCACCTTTCCCCACACGACTCGATCTCCTCCATTGGTTTTCTCGCACTACATGGTGTTTGAGAAACGGATGACCGAGACATAGTCTTTCAGAAGCGCTAGCACCTTACGATGGGTAGACTTGTACACCTACTTTCCCCTACATCTGCTAGTCTACCACTGTAAGAGTTCGCAGGACATAATCAACTATGCTAGAGCCAATAATAGCATGTGGCTGCACACGGAAGTTTCTAGCATGAATAATCTTCTGATCCCTTTGAGCCTGGGTGGCGGTCCAAAACAAACAGGCAATCCTGGAATACCCAAGTGCCTCAGTCCACCCAGATGTGTATTAAAGTTGCCACCTTAAATAAACCATTAATTAAAAATCTCACATCTGTCATGAAAATTCACTCACCCAATCCACGTCTACTAGCATAGCATGACATAATAAGCAAACGTAGAAGTAACTCCGAAGGGTTTAGTAATAAACAGGGCAATAGGTTCCAACCTCATCAACTACTTCCCAATATCCACATGTTATCAATCCTACTCATGCAATGTTTGAGGGTTGAAACTAATGCATAAAAACTGGGTATGAAAAGGGATATGATCAAAGTGTTACTTGCCTTGCTGATGAGCCGCGAAACCTAGGGATTCGAAGTAGCAAGCGGCGCAATCCGGGTACTCTATCGCAAACAAACAAGCAAACAAGCATACAATGAGTACTCAACTAATGCACGGGTAAAACTCAAACAAGAGATCTAACCAGAAGGTTCAACTTAAGAACTCCGGTTTGCAAAAAGAAACAAATCGAACAAAGAAACAGAACTCAAACGGCAAAAGAAACAAGCTTCGTTTACTAATCTAGACCTAAGTCAAATTTTACGGAAGCAAAAACTTGTTTGAGTAGATTATTTGGAAAGAGGTTTTCGAGATGAAACTCTAGGTGCTTGAATCGCCTGATTCCGATAAATGATCGAAAAGATAAACTAAAATGAAAATCGGATCAGAAATCACGATTAGAAAAATCACGAAATAAATCCGATAAAAAAACGACGAACAGATTAACGAGCAAACGTTCGTTATCTGGATCTAACCGACGGATACGTCCGTTAAAACGAATGAACGAGCGAACGCTCGCTAAATAAATAAACCAATAAAACCGATCTAATAATATAATAAAAAAACTAGGGTTTTTCTAAAAAAACGAAGTGGTTTTTTAAAAAAGAAACGGCATCGGCGGCGGCGGCGGTACCTCCGACGAGGCGGGGCGGCTCCAGCGGGGTTGGCTAGGGGCGGCGGGGCTCCAGCGGTGGTGTGGGGTGGTGCGGCGGCGGCGGCGACG
>NC_057798.1:532721958-532785912 GCF_018294505.1 Triticum aestivum
GGAGTTTTTTTTTTAAAAAAATTCGCCGAACTATAAGAAAGAATCTAGAAAATTAAATAAAAATCTAAAAATACCAAAATAAATTTTCATCGTCCAAATAAAATATTTAGAACAAGATGAACTTGGTCCTAAAATGAATTTTTGAAAATCGTGCAGTTTTTCCTAAATTCAAATAAAATAGCAAAAACACCAAAATAAATCTTATTTGATTTTATTAAATCCTCATTATTTCTTTATTTTGGGAAAGTCATTTTATTCCCTCTCTCTTATTTTTATGATCGAAATAATTGAATATAAAATAAATAAAATCAAATGATCCTATTTTCAAAATTTGAGAAAAACTCAAATATGAAAATAACGAAATCCCCAGCTCTCTTCGTGGGTCCTTGAGTTGCGTAGAATTTCTAGGATCAAGGCAAAAATACAAATAAAATATGATATGCAATGATGATCTATGTATAACATTCCAAATTGAAAATTTGGGATGTTACAACCTGGGGCAGCCCGTAGAGGCCGCGCGCCCTAACGGGGTCCCTCCCGGACGTGTGGTGTTTCGGGTCCTTGAAAGCGCTTGTCCGTTGTCCTCCGTATCACGCTTTCGAACAGGCCTCCTTGGACATGAGCTACGGTGCATCAGCCTCTGCATTGGAGGTACACTTTGATGTGTGATGCGTCTCCAATGTATCTATAATTTTTTATTGTTCCATGCTATATATTATCTATTTTGGATGTTTATATGCATTTATATGCTATTTCATATTATTTTTGGGACTAACCTATTAACCTAGAGCCCAGTGCCAGTTTTTGTTTTGTTTGCCTATTTTAGAGTTTCACAGAAAAGGAATACCAAACAGAGTCCAAACGGAATGAAACTTTCGCGATGATCTTTCTTGGACCAGAAGCAAACCACGAGACTTGGAGATGAAGTCGGAGACTCAATGAGGCAGCCACGAGGGTGGAGGGTGCGCCCAGGGGGTACGTAGGGCGTGCGCCCCTACCTCGTGGCCCCTTAGAGCTCTCCTGACCTAATTCTTTCGCCTATATATTCTCTTATACCCCAAAAACATCAGGGGGGCCACGAAAACACTTTTCCACCACCGCAACCTCCTGTACTCGTGAGATCCCATCTAGGGGCCTTTTCCAGCGTCCTGCCACAGGGGGACTCGATCACGGAGGACTTCTACATCAACACCATTACCCTTCCGATGAAGCATGAGTAGTTTACCACAGGCCTACGGGTCCATAGCTCGTAGCTAGATGGCTTCTTCTCTCTCTTTGATTCTCAATACCATGTTCTCCTCGATGTTCTTGGAGATCTATTCGATGTAATATTCTTTTGCGGTGTGTTTGATGAGATCCGATGAATTATGGATTTATGATCAGATTATCTATGAATATTATTTGAGTCTTCTCTGAATTCTTATGTGCATGATTTGATATCTTTGCAAGTCTCTTCGAATTCGGTTTAGTTTCGCGTACTAGATTGGTTTTTCTTGCAATGGAAGAAGTGCTTAGCTTTGGGTTCAATCTTGCGGTGTCCTTTCCCAGTGACAGTAGGGGCAGCAAGCCATGTATTGTATTGTTGCCATCGAGGATAAAAATATGGGGTTTTCATCATATTGCTTGAGTTAATTCCTCTACAGCATGTCATCTTACTTAATGCGTTACTCTGTTCTTCATGAACTTAATACTCTAGATGCAGGCATGAGTCGGTCGATGTGTGGAGTAATAGTAGTAGATGCAGAATCATTTCGGTCTACTTGACACGGATGTGATGCCTATGTTCATGATTATTGCCTTAGATATCGTCATAATTATGTGCTCTTCTATCAACTGCTCGGCAGTAATTTGTTCACCCACCGTATTATTTGCTATCTTGAGAGAAGCTACTAGTGAAACCTATGGCCCCCGGGTCTCTTTTCCATCATACAAGTTCTCTTTTCCATCATACTAGTTTCTGATCTACTATTTTTGTAACATCCCAAAATTCTAAATTTTGGAATGTTATATTAAATAGATAGTTTTGATTGCTTGTGTGATGTGCTGTGTGAAACTGAGTGAAATTTGAAACTTTTTGAAAGTTAAATGAGAGGGAATGAAATGACTTTCCCAAACTTTCACCTTGCATTTATGATCTCCAAGAATTCAAATTCTTTTCATCGCAAAACTCTAGAGAGAAGATGACATGACTTCTTCCATTTAAACAAATGAAAAGGGTTTTGAAAAGATTTGAATTCCATTTGGAACTATTTCAAATTCAGAAACTTTAAGCAACTCAATGATTTTCATGAGAGAAGATAAAATGACTTCTTCAACATATGAAATATGAGTTGGGAGTTTAAAAGAAATCCAATTTAAAGTCCCTTTGAAAATTATTTTCAATTTGGACTTATTTGGGTTTTATTCAAATTATTTTTCTCCAAAAATAAAATTTAAGGAAATTAGGGAAAATGATTCCCTACAGTAGAAAAATGGAGAGAAATAAATTTGAAATCATTTTGGTATTTTTAAAAAGATTTTTATTGGGTTTTATTGTAGCAATAGCACTGTTTGAATTATTTAAAATTTTGTGGATTTTATTTGACTTTAGAAAAATGTTCATGCTGTAGGAAGTAATTTTCTGAAAATTGTGAGTTATTATACGCCTATATAATATTTTTATTTCTTTTGTTTTTATTTTTGTTTGTCTGTGTTTTAAAAAAAACTTTTCCCCCCGCCGGCTTGGCCGGCCCATGGCCCAGCCGCGCTCATCACCGACCCTGGGTGCAGTCTTGTGCCCGCACGCCGCCGGCCATCGCCGTATCCGAGGCGGACACGTCGCCCTCGCCCCTCCTCCAAGGCGCTGCCTCCCCGTATTCTATAAATGCACCGGCCCGGCCGCCTCCTCTCTCCCCTCTCCTCCTCCTCCGCCGCAACCGCCGCCCTCGCCAAAGCTCCCGCCCTGACGAGATCTGCCGCCGCTGCCGCTCTCCGTTTCGACGCCCCGAGCGCCGCCGACCCCACCGCTGCATCCGCCTCGACGCGCCGCCTCTTCCTTGCTACTCCGCCATCGCCACCGATCCCCGGAGCAGTCGCCCTGATCAAGCCCGACGCCCCGCCGCCATTGTTCTTTGCCACCAACGCCGTCGCCACTTTTCGTTAGAAAACCGTATGTTTTTTTCAAAAACCCTAAGTTTTTTTATAGATCGGTTTTAATTTTTTTCCCGGTTTAGTTATTTAGCGAATGCTCGTTCGTATGTTCGTTTTAATGAACGGTGTTCACTCGTTAGCCACAGACAGCGACCGTTCATTCGTTAGCCTGTTCGTCAGTTTTCTTTTTCCAGGGTTTTTCCGTGATTATTTTCGATCGTGATTTCTGCCCTGATTTTCGTTTTAGTTTATCTTTTTGCTCGTTTATCAAAATCAGGCGATTCAAGCGCCTAGATCATCGTCTTGAAACCTTCTTTCTATTTAACCAACTTGAACAAGATTTTGATACTGTAAAATTTGACTTTAGTCCAGATTAGTAAATGAATCTTGTTTCTTTCGCAGTTTGAGTTTCGTTGCTTCGTTTGATTTTATTCTTTTTGCAAACCGGAGTTCTTAAGTTAAACTTTCTGGTTAGATCTCTTATTTGAGTTTTACCCGTGCTTCTAGTTGAGTGCTTATTGTATGCTTCTTTGTTTGCGATAGAGTACGTGGAGTGCGAAGCATGCTACTACGAGTCTCTAGGTTTCATGGATCATCAGCAAGGCAAGTAACACTTTGATCATACCTCTTTACTACCCAGTTTTATTGCATTAGAACAATCCTCAAAAAATTGCATGGTTAGGATCTGGTTAATATGTGGGTTTTGAAGTAGAGGATGCGGTAGAACCTATTGCCCTGTTTATTATCAAACCTTGGGAGTTACTTCTACGTTATGCTTACATTGCTATGCTATGCTAGTAGACGTGGTTTGGTTCAAGTGATTCATGACAGATGTGAGAGTTATTATTAATGGTTAACTTAAGGTGGCTACTTTAATGCACATCTGGGTGGATTGCTTGAGGCACCCTGGAGTACCCAGTGGTTGTCAGGGCACCTGGAGAATCCAGTGTTGTCCTAGGATATCCCGGAGTACCCGTGCGATCATCCTACGGTCCGCCACCCAGGCTCAAAGGGATCATAAGATTATTCATTCTAGAAACTTCCGTGTGCAGCCACAAGCTATTATGGGCTCTAGCATAGTTGAGTATGTTGCAAGACCTCTTTCAGTGGTGGGTGATGTATACTACACAATCTTCGTCTTGTAGACGTTGTTGGCCCTCCAAGTGCAGAGGTTTGTAGGACAGTAGCAAATTTCCCTCAAGTGGAGGACCTAAGGTTTATCAATCCATGGGAGGCGTAGGATGAAGATGGTCTCTCTCAAACAACCCTGCAACCAAATAACAAAGAGTCTCTTGTGTCCCCAACACACCCAATACAATGGTAAATTGTATAGGTGCACTAGTTCGGCGAAGAGATGGTGATACAAGCGCAATATGTATGGTGGATATAGGTTTTTGTAATCTGAAAATATAAAAACAGCAAGGTAACTAATGATAAAAGTGAGCGTAAACGGTATTGCAATGGTAGGAAACAAGGCATAGGGTTCATACTTTCACTAGTGCAAGTTCTCTCAACAATAATAACATAATTGGATCATATAACTATCCCTCAAGATGCAACAAAGAGTCACTCCAAAGGCACTAATAGCGGAGAACAAATGAAGATATTATGGTAGGGTACGAAACCACCTCAAAGTTATTCTTTCGGATCAATCTATTCAAGAGTTCGTACTAGAATAACACCTTAAGACACAAATCAACCAAAACCCTAATGTCACCTAGATAATCCATTGTCACCTCAAGTATCCGTGGGCATGATTATATGATATGCATCACACAATCTCAGATTCATCTATCCAACCAACACAAAGTACTTCAAAGAGTGCCCCAAAGTTTCTACCGGAGAGTCAAGACGAAAACGTGTGCCAACCCCTATGCATAGGTTCATGGGCGGAACCCGCAAGTTGATCACCAAAACATACATCAAGTGGATCATGTGATATCCCATTGTCACCATAGATAAGCACGGCAAGACATACATCAAGTGCTCTCAAATCCTTAAAGACTCAATCCGAGAAGATAACTTCAAAGGGAAAACTCAATCCATTACAAGAGAGTATAGGGGGAGAAACATCGTAAGATCCAACTATAATAGCAAAGCTCGCGATACATCAAGATCGTGCGAATTCAAGAACACGAGAGAGAGAGAGAGAGAGAGATCAAACACATAGCTACTGGTACATACCCTCAGCCCCGAGGGTGAACTAATCCCTCCTCGTCATGGAGAGTGTCGGGATGATGAAGATGGCCACCGGTGATGGATTCCCCCTCCGGCAGGGTGCCGGAACGGGCTCCCTAGAGGTTTTTGGTGGCTAAAGAGGCTTGCGGCGGCGGAACTCCTGATCTATTGTGTCCTTCGATGTTTTAGGGTATATGAGAATATATATGCAAAAGAAGTCGGTTGGAGGAGTCTCGAGGGGCCCACGAGACAGGGGGGCGCGCCCCCACCCTCGTGGCCACCTCGAAGCTTCCTTTACTTCAACTTCAAGTCTCCTGGACCACGTTCGTTCCAAAAATCACACTCCCGAAGGTTTCATTCCGTTTGGACTCCGTTTGATATTCCTTTTCTTCGAAATACTGAAATAGGCAAGAAAACAACAATATGGGCTGGGCCTCCGGTTAATAGGTTAGTCCCAAAAATAATATAAAGTGTATAATAAAGCCCGTAAACAACCAAAACAGATAATAATATACCATGAATGCTTCATAAATTATAGATACATTGGAGACGTATCAGCATCCCCAAGCTTAATTCTTGCTCGTCCTCGAGTAGGTAAATGATAAAGAAAGAATTTATGAAGTGTGAATGCTAGCAGGTGCACAAGTTTGATCAATGATAATTTCAATCACCTTTTCTAGCATGATTATATGTCATAACAGTAGTTCATCTCATAAAACTTCTCAATATCAAGTAACAAGCTATTCACATGTTAAAGCATAGACCATAAACTTTCCTGAAAACTAGCAAACTTCATTCTTAGTCATCAAACAATTACAATTCATCTTATTTTCAAGAAGGGTCTATGTCAGAGCTTTGATTTAGCAAACTCCACATACTCAACTATCATATAGTCTTCCATGATTGCTAACACTCACGCAATACTAATGGTTATGGAGTTTTAATCGGACACTGAGAGAGATAGGGGCTTATAGTGTTGCCTCCCAACGTATTCACCTTTGGGTGATGTCAACAATAATAGTTCATGCTGACTTACATCCAATTGGATATATATATCAGGATCTTTCCAACACAAGGTGCTTGCCAAAGGATTAAATGAAAAAGGGAAAGGTGAAGATCACCTTGACTCTTGCATAAAGTAAAAGACGTAAAGTAAAAGATAGGCCCTTCGCAGAGGGAAGCAGAGGTTGTCATGCACTTTATTGGTTGGATGCACAAAATCTTAATGCAAAGGAACATCACTTTATATTGCCACTTGTATATGGACCTTTATTATGCAGTCCGTCGCTTTTATTGCTTCCATAACAAGATCGTATAAAGCTTATTTTCTTCACACTAATAGATCATACATATTTAGAGAGCAATTTTTCTTGCTTGCACCGATGACAACTTACTTGAAGGATCGTACTCAATCCATAGGTAGGTATAGTGGACAATCATGGCAAAACTGGGTTTAAGGATATATGGAAGCACAAGTAGTATCTCTACTTGGTGCAAGGAATTTTGCTAGCATGAGGGGGAAAGGCAAGCTCAACATGTTTGAATGATCCATGACAATATACTTTCACTGAGATGTGAGAAAACATAACCCATTACGTTGTCTTCCTTGTCCAACATCAACTCTTTAGCATGTCATACTTAATGAGTTCTCACAATTATAAAAGATGCCTAGGATAGTATATTTATATGTGAAATGTCTCTTCCTTCAATATTCTTTCATGAATTGTTCAAATGACCAATACAATGCTTGCTAACCTTCCATAAATTTACAACCTCTACTTTTCAGATGTGAAGGTATTGCTCCCCATGGGATAAGCAAATGAAATATATATAATTTCAGATTTATGACGTTCAACTCATTCAACCATTTACTCATAGGATATAAGTGAAGCACACGAGTAAATGACAAACTACTCCAAAAAAGATAAAAGTGAACATCAATGAGTAGCTAAATAATTATGTAACTATGTGAAGACTCTCTCTCATTTAAGAATTTCAGATCTTGGTATTTTATTCAAACAGCAAGCAAAACAAAATAAAATGACATTGCAAGGATAGCACAACTCATGTGAAGAAGCAAAAAACTTAGGTTCAACCGATACTAACCGATAGTTGTTGAAGAAGAAAGGTGGGATGCCTACCGGGGCATCCCCAAGCTTAGATGCTTGAGACTTCTTGAAATATTATCTTGGGGTTCCTTGGGCATCCCAAAGCTTGAGCTTTTATGTCTCCTTAATTCCTCTCATATCATGGTTTCTCTTCTTATCAAAAGTTTCATCCACACCAAACTCAACAAAAACTCATGAGATAAGTTAGTATAAACCAATGCAAAACCTTATCATTTTCTACTGTAACAAATCACTAAAATTATTATTCAACATTTCATACTAAATGCCTCTGCATATTTAATACTCCTATCCTCAAATAGAATCATAAAACAAACAAACATATGCAAACAATGCAAACATAACAGCAATCTGCCAAAACAGTATAGTCTGTAAAGAATGCAAGATTCATCATACTTCCCTAACTCCAAAAATTATGATAAAAATACCTTACTGCATAAGATTTATCAGAGCTCAATATGCAAAAAGTTTCAACATTATATCACTCTCTGAATTTTCTAGGGAATTTTTGCGACAGTGGTAAACTTTCTGTTTTCAAACAACAACATGTATACTAGCAAAATAAGCATGGTAAAGGCTATCCTTGACATTTTTGTTGAAAATATAGATTCAAAACATTTTTATAAATAAAATCAAGCAAATACTAACAAAATAAATTGACACTCAAAGCAAAACACATATCATGTGGTGAATAAAAATATAGCTCCAAGTAAAGTTACCGATGAACGAAGATGAAAGAGGGGATGCCATCCGGGGCATCCCCAAGCTTAGGCTCTTGGTTGTCCTTGAATATTACCTTGGTGTGCCTTGCGCATCCCCAAGCTTAGGTTCTTGACACTCCTTATTCCATAGTCCATTGAATCTTTACCCAAAACATGAAAACTTCACAACACAAAACTCGACAGAAAAACTCATAAGCTCCGTTAGTATAAGAAAATAAAACCACCACTTAGGTACTGTTGTGAACTCATTCTAAATTCATATTGGTGTAATATCTACTATATTCCAACTTCTCTATGGTTCATACCCTCCGATACTACTCATAGATTCATCAAAATAAGCAAACAACACATAGAAAACAGAATCTGTCAAAAACATAGCAGTCTGTAGTAATATGTATCAAATGTATACTTCTGGAACTCCAAAAATCCTACAAAATTAGGAAGTCCTAAGAAATTTGTGTGCCAATCCAGAGAAAAAAAATAAGATCCTAAGCACGTTTCTGTGAATTATCAAAACTAATTTACTGGGTGCAAAAGTTTCTGATTTTCAGCAGGATCAACACAACTATCACCGTAAGCTATCCTAAAGGTCTTACTTGGCACTTTATTGAAACATGATTACTACAGTAGAATAATCATGTGGACACACAAAAATAGTAAAGGTAAATATTGGGTTGTCTCCCAACAAGCGCTTTTTTAATGCCTTTCTAGCTAGGCATGATGATGGCAATGATGCTCACATAAAAGATAAGAATTGAAACATAACGGGAGCATCATGAAGCATATGACTAGCACATTTAAGTCTAACCATCTTTCTATGCATAGTGATTTTGTGACCAAACAACTTATGGGAACAATAATCAACTAGCGTAGGGAGGCAAAACAAGCATAACTTCAAAACTTTAAGCACATAGAGAGGAAACTTGATATTATTGCAATTCCTACAAGCATATGTTCCTCCCTCATAATAATTCTCAGTAGCATCATGAATGAATTCAACAATATAACCAGCACCTAAAGCATTCTTTTCATGATCTACTTGCATAGAAAATTTACTACTCTCCACATAAGCAAAATTCTTCTCATTCGGAATAGTGGGAGCAAACTCAACAAAATAATTATCATGTGAGGCATAATCCAATTGAAAACTAAAATCATGTTGACAAGTTTCATGGTTATCATTATTCTTAATAGCATACAAGTCATCACAATAATCATCATAGATAGCAACTTTGTTCTCATAATCAATTGGAACCTCTTCCGAAATAGTGGAATCATCACTAAATAAAGTCATTACCTCTCCAAATCCACTTTCATATTCATAACAATAAGATTAAACATCCTCCAAAATAGTGGGATCACTACTTCCTAAAGTTTACATTCTTCAAAACCCACTTTCATCAATATAATCATTATAAATAGGAGGCATGCTTTCATCATAATAAATTTGCTCATCAAAACTTGGGGGACAAAAAATATCATATTCATGAAACATAGCTTCCCCAAGCTTGTGGCTTTGCATATCATTAGCATCATGGATATTCAAGGAATTCATACAACAACATTGCAATCATGCTCATCATACAAAGATCTAGTACCAATCATTTTAATGCATTCTTCTTCTAGCAATTGAGCACAATTTTCCTTACCATCATTCTCATGAAAGATATTAAAAAGATGAAGCGTATGAGGCAAACTCAATTCCAATTTTTTTTGTACTTTTCTTTTATAAACTAAACTAGTGATAAAACAAGAAACAAAAAGATTCGATTGCAAGATCTAAAGATATACCTTCAAGCACTCACCTCCCCGGCAACGGCGCCAGAAAAGAACTTGATGTCTACTACACAACCTTCTTCTTGTAGACGTTGTTGGGCCTCCAAGTGCAGAGACTTGTCAGACAGTAGCAAATTTCCCTCAAGTGGATGACCTAAGGTTTATCAATCCATGGGAGGCGTAGGATGAAGATGGTCTCTCTCAAACAACCCTGCAACCAAATAACAAAGAGTCTCTTGTGTCCCCAACACACCCAATACAATGGTAAATTGTATAGGTGCACTAGTTCAGCAATGAGATGGTGATACAAGTGCAATATGTATGGTAGATATAGATTTTTGTAATCTGAAAATATAAAAACAGCAAGGTAACTAATGATAAAAGTGAGCGTAAACGGTATTGCAATGGTAGGAAACAAGGCATAGGGTTCATACTTTCACTAGTGCAAGTTCTGTCAACAATAATAACATAATTGGATCATATAACTATCCCTCAACATGCAACAAAGAGTCACTCCAAAGCCACTAATAGCGGAGAACAAACGAAGAGATTATGGTAGGGTATGAAACCACCTCAAAGTTATTCTTTCAGATCAATCTATTCAAGAGTTCATACTAGAAAAACGCCTTAAGACACAAATCAACCAAAACCCTAATGTCACCTAGATACTCCATTGTCACCTCAAGTATCCGTGGGCATGATTATATGATATGCATCACACAATCTCAGATTCATCTATCCAACCAACACAACGTACTTCAAAGAGTGCCCCAAAGTTTCTACCGGAGAGTCAAGATGAAAACGTGTGCCAACCCCTATGCATAGGTTCATGGGCGGAACCCGCAAGTTGATCACCAAAACATACATCAAGTGGATCACGTGATATCCCATTGTCACCACAGATAAGCACGACAAGACATACATCAAGTGTTCTCAAATCCTTAAAGACTCAATCCTATAAGATAACTTCAAAGGGAAAACCCAATCCATTACAAGAGAGTAGAGGGAGAAACATCATAAGATCCAACTATAGTAGCAAAGCTCGCGATACATGAAGATCGTGCGAAGTCAAGAACACGAGAGAGAGAGAGAGAGATCAAACACATAACTACTGGTACATACCCTCATCCCCGAGGGTGAACTACTCCCTCCTCGTCATGGAGAGCGCCGGGATGATGAAGATGGCCACCGGTGATGGATTCCCCCTCAGGCAAGGTGCCGGAACGGGCTCCCGAGATGTTTTTGGTGGCTACAGAGGCTTGCGACGGCGGAACTCCCGATCTATTGTGTCCTTCGATGTTTTTAGTGTATATGGGAATATATAGGCAAAAGAAGTCGGTCGGGGGAGTCTAGAGGGGCCCATGAGATAGGGGGCGTGCCCCCTACCCTTGTGGCTACCTCGAAGCTTCCTTTACTTCAACTCCAAATCTCCTGGATCACGTTCGTTCCAAAAATCACACTCCCGAAGATTTCATTCCGTTTGGACTCCATTTGATATTCCTTTTCTTCGAAATACTGAAATAGGCAAGAAAACAACAATATGGGCTGGGCCTCCGGTTAATAGGTTAGTCCCAAAAATAATATAAAAGTGTATAATAAAGCCCGTAAACAACCAAAACAGATAATAATATAGCATGAATGCTTCATAAATTATAGATACGTTGGAGACGTATTAGTGGGCTAGCAGATGTAGGGGAAAGTAGGTGTAACTGTCCACCCAGAATAAAGAGTTATTGTTTCAGAAAGACTGTGTCTTGATTCTCCGACCATGGATGTATTCGAGTCTTGTGGGGAAAAGTGCGCAAACCTCTGCAGAGTGTACAAACTAATCATGGTTAGCCGTGTCCCCGGTTATGGACGTTTTGAGTATCTAGTTCTTGGATTATCATGTTGATCTCATCACTCTAAATTTAATTTGTATGGGTTAATGATGATGTTTAATTGGGATTGAGTTGGAGGAACCTTCTCAATGTTTAACAACCACCATGATAGTTAAATAAATTTATTCCTTTGTTGTAGGGAAAAATTGGCTTTATGCAAAACTATAACCATAGAGCTTTCCACCAGCCATATATGCATGTAGTGATAGCAATTATTCTGTTCATTACTCGATGTGTTACATTGCCAGCATATTCCATGTGCTGACCCGTTTCGGGCTGCAACGTTCATGTTGCAGACTTTTCTAATGACGAGTAAGGTGCCATAGGTCATTGTCTTTCACTTAGTGATGCCGTTGGAGTTGATGGACTCACTTTATCTTCCAAGCCTTCCGTTGTTATCGTTTTAGATGGCCTTAAGCCATATTATTGTAATAAGTTCTCTTTTGAGACATTCGATGTAATAAGTGTGTGATTGATACTCTATTATAAATCCTCTAGTATTGTGCATGTCAGCATTACCGATCCAGGGATGACACTGATGCACATAGATCAGACTGTTTGAGGTCTGGTCGCTACAATTTTGCAATCTTTTACTTCCCGATTTATAAACCAAAAATATTTACTTTACCATTTGCCTATCTCTATCAGATCTCACTTTTGCAAGTAACCGTGAAGGGATTGACAACCCCTTTATCACGTATGGTGCAAGTTGTTGATTGTTTGTGCATGTATTCGGTGACTTGTGTGTTGTCTCCTACTGGATTGATACCTTGGTTCTCAAACTGAGGGAAATACTTACTCTACTTTGCTGCATCACCCTTTCCTCTTCAAGGGAAAACCCAACACAAGCTCAAGAGGTAGAAATGTGTTCGTGTGTGAACATACTTTTTTGGCGACTCCGCTAGGGATGAAGCTTTGAATGGTCTCCGGTCCGTTCTTGCTACGAAGAGGTCGTCATCTAGGGTTTGCAATCTACAAAGGTAACATGAATACCCAATTCACTTATGTAGATGCAAATAATGCATATGTTGTTGCTAGATCATTTAATGAGCATAATGTATCGGCTAGCCCTAGCTTTATCAATCATGCACCTAATTATGTGCAAGAGCCGATGCAACAAAATATCAATGCTTCTACCTCATATAATTTTAGCAACATGCAACATATGTATACCAACTCCCATGCATCGGCAACCCCACAAATCCATATGCCGATGAACAACATGGCGAGTTTGGTTAATCAAGTTCAAACACCCTATGTAGGAACTTCCAATAGCATGCAACAAAGTGTTTCACCTTTTTATTCATCGGCAACTAACTTACAACATCTTAACCCAAACATGCTGGAGGATAGGGGAATTGGCCATGGTATTACTAGTTATTCGGCCAATTACCCTCAAACGTCATGTGCTACACTTCATGCTACTAATTTTTTGGCACCGTACGCAACTGTTGATGTCCATAATTCAGCCCCGCACCTTCACGGTCATGGCCGAACAAGTGGAACTTCTGCAATAGCACAAATGCCTTCACCTACTACCATGGCCTATCATGTTCTCCCTACACAATTATAGAACTTCAGCAACATCTCATTGCCCAAAGAGTCTAAAAGCATCTGGGGGCAACCATATCCAGACTAGCTAATTGAGAACAAGCTTATATTCTCTTGGGATTTGTGCGATGCTATTCATCAGGAACTAATAAAAGGTGGGAAGCCCCATGATTTTGTTGCTGTAAAAGCTAGAGTTGTGCAAATGATGCACTCACCTAGTACTATAGCATCCAATGTACCCCCTAACAATTGCATAGTTTTGGCTGGAAGAGTCTCAAAGTATTGGGGAGCAATCTCATGAGGAGTGGATGGAAATTGAGATGAAAAAGTTCAAAGCTCGCCAAGCTGACATGTGGGCTAAAATTAGACAAGAGCGAGAAGCCTTGGAAATTCAAAAATATAAAAGTATTGATTTGGGTAACAAAGAAAATTCCGTTATTAAAAAAGCTAAATCAAATAGTATCTGTACCAAATCTATTGAAGAAAAAGAGGATGCCAAGGCATTGGAGAGTCATTCAAAAGTGGAGCAAAGGACTATTCAAGTGATACAACCATCATGCTCTCCTAGCATGTATGAAGAGGTATGTCTAGCAAGTGGTTTTACCTATTTACAGATTTGGTCACAACTTTATTGTTGATGCATCTATTAGGAAAAATCTTATAAGTAAGTTCGAAAGACCAATGATCAACGACAATTTACTTGTTAGCAATAAAATTGTTAATAAGCATATCGGTCAATATATTGTACCATTCAAAGAGACCGATAGTGACTTATTACTGCAGCCAAAGCTTTTCCCATTGCTATATTTAAAGATCATATCTAATTGGGTAGCTTTGCTTGCTTCATACTTGGATTGCGCATGGTCTCAATTGAGACACGTATGTTCTAACTACTTTGGTTTCAGAATTTTAAAGCCAAGGTTATACTCTTTTAAGAAAACTGATGATAGTATAATTTCCTTTCCAAAGACACTGGAGATAGAGTGCAAAACACAATGCATAGCCGAATGGGCTAATGCAAAATATGAACCATTCGTTTGCTTAACTCCAAAGCCATTCTCACAACAAGATCAGCTAGAGAATAAAAGGTTTACCTTCAATTCAAGCATGTGTGATCAAATATTTGATTTGTTGCTGAAAAATAATTACATAGGAATTCTTGATCACCATGTCAAGCCATCAAGTCAAGGACGAATGTTGCATCACTCGTTCAAACATAAATTTGAGGATTGCAATATGTTTGGTCAAATAGTTAAATCTGGCATTCATAAAGGATGATTGAAATTTGTTGAGACACCAAGAGATGACTAGTTTATTTCGATTGGTCCTGATGGAAAACGATATTTGCATCGACTGCTTCAAGTCGATCCGTTTAAACATGAGAAGGTAAAAACTGTGGATGATGGGATCAAGTTTTCAAGTAAAGAAGTTGTTCAAGAGCATAATGCAAATATTCTTTGAAGGTGGGAATTCCATCAAGGTTGTGCAAAAGACGCCAAGTACTGGGGGGCAACAAGAAAATCCAAAGATCAGTGCAAGCACAACCAAAGAAAGCATAGGCCGAGATAAGCACAATGGTAAAAAGCCGAAAGTCACTTTCGCACAATT
Organism: Triticum aestivum; assembly: GCF_018294505.1. NCBI lineage: Eukaryota > Viridiplantae > Streptophyta > Magnoliopsida > Poales > Poaceae > Triticum > Triticum aestivum. The sequence goes on from NC_057798.1 coordinate 532,736,929, forward strand.
ATTGGAAAAATATCAGAAGATAAGTGAGGAGAACAGTGTTTCTCGGCCAAGTAATTCAAGAGCATCAATACCACCCCCTAGGCGCAAACCTGAGGATCAGTATTGGCAAAATGAGAATTCTAATGTAGTATATTCATATCCAATGCCAATGCCATGGATACCTTCCTATGATCATGTAAATCCATATCCTTCGTGGGACTGGTATGATACAAGGGCACATTCTTCATCTTATTTTAGACCATCTCACAAACATTATGTAGCTCCAAAAAGATCAACATTTGAACAATCACATGTCAAATACCGTTTCAATCATAAGGAATCGCTTCTGGAGCTCAAGGAACAAGAGGTGCTCAAGCAAGTTTACCGTGTTAAAAAAGATGGTCGTAAGAGTGCTACTTCAGATTTGATCTCAAATGAAAAAGAGCCAATTAAAGTGTCGACGTTGGCTACTAAAGGCAATGAGGCAAGTCAATCAAGTGCCAAATCTAAAGGGAAGAAGTTGAGAGTGCACAAAGTAAAACAAGAATTGCCATTGCTTCAAACAAAATCATAGCCGCGGTGCTCACTCGGCTTATCATATTGGCAAAAGAAGAAATTACAAAAACTTAGTGCACAAGAACTTGAAGAAAGGAACATGGTATGGGTTCCCAAAGGAAGTACTCAAAATAAGAATTATGTGAAAGCTTCCATTACAAGAAGTACGACAAAGGTGAAGAAGAAAAAGAGTGAAAACTATGAAGGACCAAGCCGAAGGTTTCAACATCTTCGGTCCACACACTATCCATATTCTTCAACTATGTCGTTGATGCCTATGCCATGGAATTCGTCATTGGGTATGATTGGTTACCCTCAATGGGCTTATTTTAATCCATGGATGCAATATAACTTCTTACATGATGAAAGGGTATTACCAAATCATCATATGTTCAATTAGCTTCACTTTTGTTGCTAATCTAAATGGCTGGTATATACCTATCGTCCTAAGCACGTACAAAATGGTTGATGGAGTGTTGACATTGCGCTTAGAATAAACTTCGTGCAAGTTATTTTTCGGCACACAAGTTTTGCCGAAAAACAGGGGGGCATGTGTTGACACCAGATTTTGGCACGGTCAAAACTTAATTAAGATGGTCTCAAATGGAGAAGTGATCTACATGAAAAAGTATATTGTCGACATAAACATCTTTGAAGTTTGGTTCATCCCCATCCGATCTCTTCTTGAAGGCCGAAGTTGTGTTCGAAATACTGATATTTTGTATCGAGAGCACTGTTCAGCCGTTTACGTCTCAAGGGCGGCCTCGAATAAAAAAAACTTTATACACAAATTGTCTTCGTCTCGTCGAAACAGTCAATTTTGATATAAAAATCCTCTCAATCCGAGATCGTATGTAAAAATTAGAGCCACCTGAGTGCGGCCCTGTCATGAGCCAAAAGTGACCCGCCCCATCAGACATGATGTCTAATGGGTAGCGTGAGTAACAGTCCGTTTCGCATGAGCGATTCGGCCCTGAAGATGGCCCTGAATCGAAAAACATTCAACATCAAAGTCGTTCATCTTGTTGAAACAATTGAGTTTTCTTCTTACGTGATTTTGATCTGAGGTTATTTACTGCCCCAAAATAACACGCAAGGTGCAGCTAATTTTTAGACCGAACAGTTTTGGAAAGTTTGGACAAAACCATCCAAATTTGACTAAGGTTTTGGACGTGAATGCAAGCCTTTTGCTTGCAAGGGAACTCCAGCCGCCTCTTATATACCTAGGAGGTGACGGCCGATTAAACAACACACAATCGAACAAATCATCTAGCACTTTTACTTTACTTTTATCTTCTCCCTTTGTTCTTCTTCTTCCTCGTTCTTCGTTCATTCTTCTTGTTGCAGGGTGGCAAACCGCTGTTGGAACATGAGGTACGCTACGCTAGTGTCAAATAAAATATTCGACCGCGCACCCAAGATCAGGCTGCTGGAAATAGATTATGATATCAGGTTTACCACACTAGACGCACAGTCACTGCAGCAGAAGTAGAGTTGGTGATGTGTGTAGCCGATCTCCCGGGTCGTCTCCTCCTCGCATCGCCAGTCTCTCATGAACAACGAAGACCCGTGAATGGTGATCTCCCGTGAACATCGAAGACCCGTGAACGATGATCTCCCGCGAACAGCACCTCATGTTTCCCTCGAATAGTTCATCCAAGCACCGCAGATGCGATGCCTCCAAGGTATCCACACGTGCGGGGTGTAGTGGCGGGCGGCGCACTGCTAGGTCTGGTCGCACGTCATGGGCATGGGGAGTGGCAGAGGCTATTGAGGGTGGGAAAAGATCAACCCTAAGTGGTGCGCCAACTCCCCTTTATATATACCTCCGAGGTGGGCTCAACACTTGAGCCCACTAGGAGCGTGCGTCCATTTTCCACTCGGATCCAATCTGAATGGGCTGCAGCCCCTTAAGTGTGCGACCCTATAGGTTCACGTACACATGGACACGACCAAGTCGATAGTTGGTAGAGGCTCCTAGCAGAACGTGCCAACTCCCATGTGTGCGTAAAGTCATTTGACGAACCTCGACAATGTGTTATATGCAACATTGCTTTTGCCTCGCGATATTTGTTATTGAGCTCAAGGCGAGTAATTGTCACCCTTGTGATAGCTCAACCTCTCTTCTCAAAACCGTGATACAGATTGCCGAACTGGGATAACACTTAACCCAAGTCGCATGGCCATGCTTTCTTAATATGATCACTCGAGAGGGCCCAAAGAATATCTCTCCATGTAGGAGGGGTGAGGGAGTCCTGGATTAGGGGGTCCTCAGACAGCCGGATGATATGCTTATGTCGGACTGTTGGACTATGAAGATACAAGATTGAAGACTTCGTCACGTGTCCGGGTGGGATTCTCCTTTGCATGGAAGGCAAGCTTGGCAATTCGGATATGTAGATTCCCTTTTCTCTAACCGACTCTGTGTAACCTTAGCCCCCTCCGGTGTCTATATAAACCGGAGGGTTTAGTTCGTAGGACAAGAACAATCATAATCATAGGCTAGCTTCTAGGGTTAGCCTCTACGATCTCGTGGTAGATCAACTCTTGTAATACTCATATCGTCAAGATCAATCAAGCAGGAAGTAGGGTATTACCTCCATAGAGAGAGCCCGAACCTGGGTAAACATCGTGTCCCCCGCCTCTTATTACCATTAGCCTTAGATGCATAGTTCGGGACCCCCTACCTGATATCCGCCGGTTTTGACACCGACATTGGTGCTTTCATTGAGAGTTCCACTGTGACGTCGAAAAAAGGTTTGATGGCTCGCCTTGTTATCGAGGACAACATCACCTCTAGGGGAGCCCTGGCTTTAGGCCAAACCCTCCAACTGGGCGGCTTCGTCATGACCGCCCGTTCGACCGCCGTGCCGACGATGACTTCTCGGGTCATCGAAAGCAACTTCCACATCAGCTCGGAATACGCCGAGCGGATGGATCCAATGGAACTTTCGTCCTTGAACGAGCTCTTAGATCGCATCGCCGCCCTGGGAGTCGCTATGGACTATGATCGGATTGAGCTTAAACCCGATCAAAGAGAGATTAATTCTCCGCCGGCCACCCATCAAATAGCGATGGTGGAGGAGCAATGCAGCGATACTTCCTCTATTTTGAGGACGAACTATGTCCGGATTCCCGAGCTCTCCGAGTCGGATACCCATTCGCGGGAGGACATGACCCAAACTCTGAACTTAGAATCGAACAGCGGGCCAGAAAAATTGGACAACGTCTCGGAACCTGACCCGTCAAGTTCGGAAGTTCCTCTGCCCCCGAGTCTCAGATTGGGTCAGGGTTCGGACTTAAATCCACCCACCCACCCTGATACAGGCGATCTTTCCCACATTAGACAACAATCCCAAGAGATAGTACATCACTTTTGGGCTGCATTCCTCCTTGTAATGAGCAAGGTCAAGGATTGTCGCGAGGAAGATGTAATCTCATTCTTTTGCAAAAATTGCACGGACAAGGGAATCCTCAACGCCATAAGTCGCCATGACATATCACACTTCGCTGACTTGGAGGCCATAGTACAAAAGTACTGTGCGATGGAAAGGGCCTGGAAAACCCAGGCAAAAATCTGGGATCCTCTGGCTCTCACTAAACCCCTCGTTCAAACTAAAAGGGTGCACTCTCGCAAGTCACCCGATCCAATTACAAAGAAACCAAAGCCCACTACAGGGTGTGGAACCATATTGGAGGGATGGCTCAATGGGCCATGCAAAATTTGAAGGAAATATGCCCTAGAGGCAATAATAAAGTTATTATTTATTTCCTTATTTCATGATAAATGTTTATTATTCATGCTAGAATTGTATTAACCGGAAACATAATACATGTGTGAATACATAGACAAACATAGTGTCACTAGTATGCCTCTACTTGACTAGCTCGTTAATTAAAGATGGTTAAGTTTCCTAACCATAGACATGAGTTTTCATTTGATTAACGGGATCACATCATTAGGAGAATGATGTGATTTACTTGACCCATTCCGTTAGCTTAGCACTTGATCATTTAGTATGTTGCTATTGCTTTCTTCATGACTTATACATGTTCCTATGACTATGAGATTATGCAACTCCCGTTTACCGGAGGAACACTTTGTGTGCTACCAAACATCAAAACGCAACTGGGTGATTATAAAGGAGCTCTACAGGTGTCTCCGAAGGTACATGTTGGGTTGGCGTATTTTGAGATTAGGATTTGTCACTCCGACTGTCGGAGAGGTATCTCTGGGCCCTCTCGGTAATGCACATCACTATAAGCCTTGCAAGAAATGTGACTAATGAGTTAGTTGTAGGATGATGCATTACGTAACGAGTAAAGAGACTTGCCAGTAACGAGATTGAACTAGGTATTGAGATACCGACGATCGAATCTCGGGCATGTAACATACCGATGACAAAAGGAACAACGTATGTTGTTATGCGTTTTGACCGATAAAGATCTTCGTAAAATATGTAGGAGCCAATATGAGCATCCAGGTTCCACTATTGGTTATTGACCGGAAACGTGTCTCGGTCATGTCTACATAGTTCTCGAACTCGTAGGGTCCGCATGCTTAAGGTTTCGATGACAGTTATATTATGAGTTTATAAGTTTTGATGTACCGAAGGAGTTCGGAGTCCCGTATGAGATCGGGGACATGACGAGGAGTCTCGAAATGGTCGGGACGTAAAGATCGATATATTGGACCACTATATTCAGACATCAGAAAGGTTCCGAGTGATTCGGGTATTTTTCGGAGTACCGGAGAGTTACGGGAATTCGTATTGGGCCTTAATGGGCCATACGGGAAAGGAGAGAAAGGCCCCAAAGGGTGGCCGCACCCCTCCCCATGGACTAGTCCGAATTGGACTAGGGAGGGGGGCGCCCCCTTCCTTCCTTCTCCTTCTCCCTTCCCTTTCCTTCTCTCCTACTCCTTCTACTTGGAAGGGTTCCTAGTTCTACTAGGAAAGGGGGAATCCTACTCCCGGTGGGAGTAGGACTCCCCTAGGGCGCGCCATAGAGAGAGGGCCGGCCCTCCCCCTCCTCCACTCCTTTATATACGGGGAGGAGGGCACCCCTTGGAGACACAACAATTGATCTCTTGATCTCTTAGCCGTGTGCGGTGCCCCCCTCCACCATAGTCCTCCTCGATAATATTGTAGCGGTGCTTAGGCGACGCCCTGCGACGGTAGAACATCAAGATCGTCACCACGCCGTCGTGCTAACAGAACTCTCCCTTGACACTCGGTTGGATCGGAGTTCGAGGGACGTCATCGAGCTAAACGTGTGCTGGAACTCGGAGGTGTCGTAGTTTCGGTGCTTGATCGGTCAGGCCGTGAAGACGTATGACTACATCAACCGCGTTGTTCTAACACTTCCTCTTTCGGTGTACGAGGGTACATGGACAACACTCTTCCCTCTCGTTGCTATGCATCATCATGATCTTTGCGTGTGCATAGGATTTTTTTTGAAATTACTACATTCCCCAATAGTGGCATCCGAGCCTGGTTTTATGCGTAGATGTTATATGCACGAGTAGAACACAAGTGAGTTGTGGGCGATACAAGTCATACTGCTAACCAGCATGTCATACTTTGGTTCGGCGGTATTGTTGGATGAAGTGGCCCGGACCGACATTACGCGAGACTGGTTCTACCGACATGCTTTGCACATAGGTGGCTGGCGGGTGTCAGTTTCTCCAACTTTAGTTCAACCGAATGTGGCTACGCCCGGTCCTTGCGAAGGTTAAAACAACACTAACTTGACGAACTATCGTTGTGGTTTTGATGCGTAGGTAAGAACGGTTTTTGCTCAGCCCTTGGCAGCCACGTAAAATTTGCAACAACATCATAGAGGACGTCTAACTTGTTTTTGCAGGTCATGTTGTGATGTGATATGGTCAAGACATGATGCTATATTTTATTGTATGAGATGATCATGTTTTGTAACCGAGTTATCGGCAACTGAGAGGAGCCATATGGTTGTCGCTTTATTGTATGAAATGCAAGCGCCCTGTAATTGCTTTACTTTATCACTAAGCGATAGCGATAGTCGTAGAAGCAATAGATGGCGAAACGACAACGATGCTACGATGGAGATCAAGGTGTCTCACCGGTGACGATGGTGATCACGACGGTGCTTGGAGATGGAGATCACAAGCACAAGATGATGATGGTCATATCATATCACTTATATTGATTGCATGTGATGTCTATCCTTTATGCATCTTATTTTGCTTTGATTGATGGTAGCATTATAAGATGATCTCTCACTAATTATCAAGAAGTGTTCTCCCTGAGTATGCACCATTGCGAAAGTTCTTCGTGCTGAGACACCACGTGATGATCGGGTGTGATAGGCTCTACGTTCAAATACAATGGGTGCAAAACAGTTGCACACGCGGAATACTCAGGTTAAACTTGACGAGCCTAGCATATACAAATATGGCCTCGGAACACGGAGACCGAAAGGTCGAGCGTGAATCATATAGTAGATATGATCAACATAGTGATGTTCACCATTGAAAACTACTCCATCTCACGTGATGATCGGACATGGTTTAGTTGATTTGGATCATGTGATCACTTATATGACTAGAGAGATGTCTGTCTAAGTGGGAGTTCTTAACTAATATGATTAATTGAACTTAAATTTATCATGAACTTAGTCCTGGTAGTATTTTGCAAATTATGTTGTAGATCAATAGCTCGCGTTGTTGCATCCCTATGTTTATTTTTAATATGATCCTAGAGAAAAACTATGTTTAAAGATACTAGTAGCAACGATGCGGATTAGATCCGTGATCTGAGGTTTATCCTCATTGCTGCACAGAAGAATTATGTCCTTGATGCACCGCTAGGTGACGGACCTATTGCAGGAGCAAATGCAGATGTTATGAATGTTTGGCTAGCTTAATATGATGACTACTTGATAGTTTAGTGCACCATGCTTAACAGCTTAGAATCGGGACTTCAAAGACGTTTTGAACGTCATGGACCATATGAGATGTTCTAGGAGTTGAATTTAATATTACAAGCAAATACCCGAGTTGAGAGATATGAAGTCTCCAACAAGCTATATAGCTAAAAGATGGAGGAGAATTGCTCAACTAGTGAGCATGTGCTCAGATTGTCTGGGTACTACAATCGCTTGAATCAAGTGGGAGTTAATCTTCCAGATAAGATAGTGATTGACAAAGTTCTCTAGTCACCATCACCAAGTTAGTAGAACTTCGTGATGAACTATAGTATGCAAGGGATGACGTAAACAATTCCCGAGCTCTTCGTGATGTTGAAATCGACGAAGATAGAAATCAAGAAAGAGCATCAAGTGTTGATGATTGTCAAAACCACTAGTTTCAAGAAAAGGGCAAAGGGAAAGAAAGGGAACTTCAAGTAGAATGACAAGCAAGTTTTCACTCCCGCGAAGAAGCCCAAAGCTGGACCAAAGCCTAAAACTAAGTGCTTACACTGCAAAGGAAATGGTCACTAGAAGCGAAAATGCCCTGAATATTTGGTGGATAAGAAGGATGGTGTCGGTGTCAAAACCGGCGGATCTCGGCTAGGGGTTCCCGAACTGTGCGTCTAGGCGTATGGTAACAGGAGACAAGGGACACGATGTTTTTACCCAGGTTCGGGTCCTCTCGATGGAGGTAAAACCCTACTCCTGCTTGATTAATATTGATGATATGGGTAGTACAAGAGTAGATCTACCACGAGATCAAAGAGGCTAAACCCTAGAAGCTAGCCTATGGTATGATTGTTGTTTGTCCTACGGACTAAAACCCTCCGATTTATATAGACACCGGAGAGGGTTAGGGTTACACAGAGTCGGTTACAATGGTAGGAGATCTACATATCCGTATCGCCAAGCCCGCCTTCCACGCCAAGGAAAGTCCCATCCGGACACAGGACGAAGTCTTCAATCTTGTATCTTCATAGTCCAGGAGTCCGGCCAACGGTGATAGTTCGGCTATCCGGAAACCCCCTAATCCAGGACTCCCTCAGTAGCCCCTGAACCAGGCTTCAATGATGACGAGTCTGGCGCGCATATTGTCTTTGGCATTGCAAGGCGGGTTCCTCCTCTGAATACTTCATAGAAGATTTTGAGCACAAGGATAGTGTCCGGCTCTGTAAAATGAGTTCCACATACCACCGTAGAGAGAATAATCTTTACACAAATTCAATCTGCTGACGTATTCTGCGGCGTGACGTCACACCACAGCCAAGCCTTTATTGGAATCGTTTTTACTATCCCACCTCAGCGTGTTTAGCGAGGCGGTTTCTTTGGCACGTCTTGTCAAAGCAGAGATCGTGTCCCCTTATTCTGGGATTCTCATCAATACGGGCGTGGGTAATCCAACCGCGCCATTGATTACAGCGCTTGTGAGATAAGCGAGTTTTACCAGGCCGGTGGGGACGCATAGTTTCGTCCGTCCATATAAGGGGATAAGGATCCACCTTTTTACCTAGGCCTTCTTCCTCCTTTGCTTATCCATTTCCGTGCACTCAAGCTCCAGCACCCAAGTCCGCACATCCCTTCTCAACCTTCTCCAGCCATGTCCGGAGCGGGAGGCAATTGGATGGTCTCCTTCGTAACGAAGGAACAAGTCAAAAAGCTGCGGAAGGCCGGATACTTGTCCAGCGACATCGCGCATCGGCTCCCCGACAAGGGGCAGCTCCTCCCCACCCCCAGGCCCCATGAGAGGGTGGTGTTCCTCACCCACTTCCTCCGCGGACTAGGTTTTCCACTTCACCCATTTGTTCGGGGGCTCATGTTCTACTATGGCCTAGATTTCCACGATCTGGCCCCGAACTTTATCCTCAATATCTCGGTGTTCATCGTCATGTGCGAGGCCTTCCACTGCATCCAGCCCCACTTTGGCTTATGGCTAAAGACTTTTAATGTCAAGCCGAAGGTAGTGGGCGGCCGCCAAGCGGAGTGCGGAGGCGCCATGGTGGGCCGGATGGCCAACGTCCTATGGCTCGAGGGCTCCTTCGTGGACACAATAAAGGGGTGGCAATCGGGGTGGTTCTACATCACCGAGCCGCGCGACCCCAAATGGGCGGCGGCCCCCGAATTCCGATCTGGTTTCCCCACATGGCTCACCTCCTGGAAAGAGACGAGCCTAACGTGGGGAGATTCGGAAGAGCTGACCGGACTTCAAACCTGTGTCCAAAAGCTGGTGAACAAGAATCTCAAGCTTGTCAACATAGTCCATGTCATGCTCATCCACCGGATCCTCCCATGCCAACAACGGGCCTTCAAATTGTGGGAGTTTGATCCGGCACAACACCCAACCTTGAGCAAGCTCTTCGACACTACGTACGAAGATGCCTGGAAGGTGTTGTTTAAGGGCGCCGAGGCCCCCACATCTGCTACCGAAGATCGCGGATTCAGCTCGCGGCGTCAGGCCAGCGAGGTAAGCTATTCTACCCTTTACGGGACTCTTGTTTTTCATAGTCTGACTCTATGTGGGATCTAAACTTCCTTACCTTTGACAGGACTGGCTGAAGACATCCGGGCAGTTTAACTGTCCGGCTCCTTTGCCAGAAGACCCAGCGGACGCCCGCTTGACGGGGCTGCTAGTTCCGGCACCTCACGTGGTGTCGGATAAGAAGGCCAAGAAGAAGTCCACGGGAAGTCGAAGGAGTGCCCGGCGCCAGGTGTTGTCGGACTCATCGTCCGACGATACCGAGGCGGACTCCTCCCGCGAAGACGAGGATGAGAAAAAAGAAGCTTCTCCCCCAGCGGGGGGAGAGAAGAAAAGGAAGGCCTCCCTGACTGGGGAGGCCGGAGTGTCCAAGAAGGGAAGGACCCTTCCTCCGGACTACTCCACCAACACTGACAACGGCGAAGAGGAGTGGCCCTCGAGGGCCAAGCCCCTGGCGAGATCATAAGTGTCCGGATTCCAGAATAACTCATGATTTTTCATTTGTCGCATAGTGTCTTCTAACTCTGAACACAACCATGTAGCCCGCCCAAGGAAGAGCTCCCCGCTTCGTCGAGCGGCTCCCTGGATTCGTCGGATGTGAATAGCACTTCACTTCCGACCGCCTCCTCCCCTCGCAACGCAGAAGACGCCATGGTGGAGTCCCAAAAGGGGCCCAACCAGGAGGAGGTGGTCCTGGAGGTGCCGCAAGGTGACCTCCCGGACTCTGGGCGGAAAGGGGGCAAAACCCCAGAGGGCTCTAAGTCTGGCCCTGTGCCGGACTCCGTACCAGAACCTACAGAGGTTCCGAAGTCCGGCAGGCAGCCCCTTCGTAAGAAGGGCAAGACTGCGACGTCGGTGGCTTCCGTCCAACCGGAGGCACCAGATAGCTTGTTGGAGGCGCTTAACGGCGCCTCCATCGACGAGGAGCACCGCATTATCATGTGTGCGGTGATCCAGAATGTTCAGTCCGCCAAGAGCGGGCCGACTGAAGCCTGTACCAGCCTTCTAACAGGCTGTGAGGTAAGTTTTTAAGATATGTAAGAATATTACCGCATAGACAGTAGCCCCTGATGCTTAGTTCGGGTTCGGAAATAAAAGCCGAGCTGAGGATCTAAAAAGATATACGCAGGAGTCTAACATAAATATGTCAATATGGGAACGCAGGCTGCGCTGCTGACCTCTATCACACTGATTGCGGAGGTCAATGCATTGAAGCAGAGCCTCGAGCGGTCCGAGAACGAGCTCGGCCTTGCCAAGAAGCAGCTCGGGGACAAGGAAGGTAAGTAATACCTTATTAAAGTAATACCTTATAGAAAGGATTTGGTTGCAAAAAATGACAGGAATAACGTGAAGATTACAAGGGCCACGAACGAGGTGGCGACCCTAAAGGAAGCGGTGTTCAAGGCCAAAAACAGTGCGGCCACGGAGTGCACCAAGCGAGAGAAGCAGGAGGCGCGGGTAGCGGAGGTGCGGCAAGAGCTCCAGGCTCTCGTGGAAAAACATGAGAGTTTGGAGTGTGACTCGAAGACTCGAGAGTCCGAGCTCGCCTTGGCTCTTCAGAGTGCAAAAGCCGCTAAGGCCGAAGCCCAGAAGGCCCTCCAGGAGATTGAGGCAATAAAAAAGATAGCGGTGGGTAAGGCATTCTATATGCAAAGCAAGCATGTAAAAGTGAATTATCTGTTACTTACCCGAATCCGGAGCTCTCCAGGAGCGTTCGCAGATCTGCCCCATAGTGTGTCCGATGCTGCCGTGTTCTACCGAGACGAGGAGGGGAGCTCGACGGAAAAGGTGTTCTGGTCTCAATATGCTGAGGCCGGACATCCGGTGCCCCTGAGCGACTAGCTGAAGCAGCTGGTCGAGCTCCACAAGGTGGCCGAACATGCCATGAAGGGCCTCATAGTTCGGCTGTGGCCTCAAGAAGCCATGCCTGGGAGCTACTTAGGTTTGATGTGGTGGCTGGTGGACGCCTGTCCATGGATTGAAGTCATCAAGCGCTCCGTCTGCATTGAAGGTGCCCATCGGGCCCTTGCCCGTGCTAAAGTGTACTGGGGCAAGATGGACGCCGAGAAGCTTGTGACGGACGCGCCACCGCCAGGCAAGGAGTATCGCAAACCCGAGATGTACTATGAGGGCATCCTGAAGGGTGCCCGCCCTATAGCGGGTGAATGCTCCAAAGATGTAATTTTTGAGTAGACTCGCATTTGTTATCCTGTACACTGAAAACTTTGTTCATATGCGCTAAGCAACGCTTGTTAATTTAAAATATTACCTTCTGTGCGGCCGTTTGTCAAATTTGAGAGATGGCGAGTCGTTGGCTTCAGCCCCCATGCCACGAGTGTTGTGATGTTCGGGATAAACTTGAGCGCTCTTGTTCCCATTCTTGGGTCCTTCGAGGGAGGCGCTCAACACGACGAACGAGGCAATCAGACTATAATGCTTGAACACTCTCACTTAGCAATAGAATTCTATAATTTTAAATTTCGGCGAAGCCCCTGGTATTCGGAAGACCGAGTTCGGGGCGCTATCCACGCCTTGGCCGGACAATGCTGACTCCTCGCTCTAAGCGGCATGAGTCTTTAGGGACCCGAAAAACCTCTCGAACAGCGACCGGCTCTCGCCCTATCATGACGATCAGTTTTAGCTTTCTCCACTAAGGTGCTCAACCTAGCTCAACCGCGGCACAACGCAGTGGTTCTCCCACTGCTACCTTAGCCGATATAACGAAACGTAAGGTACCAAAACATGGGAGCCGGGCAAACCCAACTATTGACCCAAGACATGATTCGGAGCCGATGCATATAATGCTATAAGTTCGGGGTGCCGCACTTGTGAAAGTGTTCGGACTTATGACACCATGTTTTGGGGTACTTAAGCCCCTGGTGTATTAACCGTACCAAGTTGTACGGGTGCAACATGTGATAGATGAACATTTATAGAAATAAAAGGAATGCAATAATAAGCAGAAGCTATGTATTGTTTATTCAAAAGATACTGCAATGAAAGCAGGATGATACAAATAGTGCGATAAGCAAGGGATGGGACTATTTAACATGTCCCCCTCCAGGGGTAGGCTACGGGATGGTATGTAAAACAGGTATACTGCTCGTAATAGAGACCACCTGGACACTCGACGTAGTTTTTCTGCTTCCCTGGCTCTTGCATCGTGAGTTCGGCGATTCTACTGCCGGACAGGGCTTCTGGAAAACGGAGTCCTGAGAATAGGAAAAAAAAGAATGACACAATTGGGAGCCCCTTGTGCGGTTGAGCCGTATTCTGGGCATGCTGTGGTCGTGCCCCTCCCCCTGTGTCCATGGTATCTCCCGAGCGTAGTTATGTACGCGTGGTACTGGTCTTGCAATTTCGCGAGGGCTGAGGTTGGGGCCGCATTGCTACGCGTGCTCGGAACGTGCCAGGCGGTCTTGTTGTAGGTTACTCCAGGCGCGCTTGACGGTGTCCGGACGTTTAGTAGTCGGACTCGAGAATTGCCTTAAGAGGCTGCTTTGTACTTCCGCCGCGAGGGCCACCGTATGCTCCTCCATTCAGAGAGAGCGTTCGGTGTTTCCATTGACCGTGATTACTCCTCGAGGGCCTGGCATCTTGAGCTTGAGGTATTCATAGTGCGGCACCGCATGGAACTTTGCAAATGCGGTTCGTCCGAGCAGTGCGTGATAGCCGCTGCGGAACGGGACTATGTCGAAGATTAATTCCTCGCTTTGGAAGTTATCCAGGGATCCGAAGACCACTTCAATTGTAATTGAGCCTGTACAGTTGGCCTCTACACCTGGTATGACGCCTTTAAAGGTCGTTCTTGTGGGTTTAATCCTTGAGGGGTCTATGCCCATTTTGCACACTGTATCCTGGTAAAGCAGGTTCAGGCTACTGCCGCCGTCCATCAGGACTCTAGTGAGGTGAAATCCGTCAATGATTGGCTCAAGAACCAATGCGGCGAATCCGCCGTGGCGGATGCTTGTGGGTTGGTCCCTTCGATCAAAAGTGATCGGGCAGGAGGACCACGTGTTGAACATTGGGGCGACTGGCTCCATCGCGTATACATCCCTTAGTGCACGCTTCCGCTCCCTTTTGGGTATGTGGGTTGTGTATATCATGTTCACTGTCTGCACTTGTGGGGGAAAGCCCTTCTGTCGTCTATTGTTCGGCGGCCGGGGCTCCTCCTCGTCATCGCTATGCAACCCCTTGTCGTTGTTTCCGGCATTTAACTTGCCTGCCTGCTTGAATACCCAACAATCCCTGTAGGTGTGGTTGGCTGGTTTTTCGGGGGTGCCATGTATCTGGCACGAGCGATCGAGTATTCGGTCCAAATTGGACAGGCCCTGAGTATTTCTTTTGAACGGCTTTTTCCGCTGACCGGGTTTAGAGCCTCTGAATCCGACATTGACTGCCGTATCTTCAGTATTATCGCTGTTAATGCGGCACTTGTGCTTGTTGCGACGCGACCTGCCATTGTTGTCCTTGGTATCCGAACTACTAGGGTTTTTGGTCAGGTTGTTATTGCGAGCTAGCTAGCTGTCCTCTCCCGTGCAGAAGCGGGTCATGAGTGATGTGAGGGCTGCCATGGATTTCGGCTTTTCCTGTCCTAGGTTCCGGGCAAGCCACTCGTCGCGGATTATATGTTTGAAGGCTGCAAGGGCCTCTGCATCCGGACAGTGAACGATTTGATTTTTCTTGGTTAAGAACCGAGTCCAGAATTGTCTGGCCGATTCATCTGGCTGCTGAATTATGTGGCTTAGGTCATCAGCGTCTGATGGTCGCACATATGTGCCCTAGAAGTTATAAAGGAATGTGGCTTCCAGGTCTTCCCAACAACCAATTGATTCTGCTGGCAAGCTGTTGAGCCAATGCCGAGCTGGTCCCTTAAGCTTGAGTGGGAGGTATTTGATGGCGTGTAGATCATCACCGCGGGCCATGTGGATGTGAAGGAGATAGTCCTCGATCCAAACCGCAGGGTCTGTTGTGCCGTCGTATGATTCAATGTTTATGGGTTTGAAACCCTTGGGGATTTGATGATCCATTACTTCGTACGTGAAGCACAGTGGGTGTGCGGCGCCTCTGTATTGGGCTATATCACGAGCAGCTCAAATGAGCTTTGTCTATTGTGTTCGGCTCGGCCGGAATTGTTGTATCCGGCATGACGATTGTCATCACATGTCGTGGGGCGCCCACGTGATCCGTAGATCGATCTTATTTGCCTTGCCTTGTCCTCCAGTATATCTCGCAAGTCTGGCGCATTTCCCCATGGCTTTGTACTTTTCGAGCGACGCTAAGGTGCGGCTTTAGTGGAGGCCCTAGAGGCCTCTCTGTCGCGGCCACGAGGTGGCCGGTCGGCCACATCATGCGCTGGTGATGTAGGTTTGGGTGCTTCCTCCTCTAATTGGGGTAGCAGCCTGCGTTTTGGGTAGCTCTTGGAGGGGCGATCGAGTTTGTACTCTTCGGCAACAAGGACTTCGGTCCATCTGTCAGCTAGCAAGTCTTGGTCAGCTCTAAGCTGCTGCTGCTTTTTCTTGAGGCTGCTTACCGTGGCCATAAGCCTGCGTTTGAAACGCTCTTGTTCAACGGGATCCTCGGGCATGACAAATTCGTCATCGTCGAGGCTTGCTTCATCTTCGGAGGGAGGCATATAATTATCATCCTCTACCTCTCTGTCTGCCGCTCTATCATGAGGGCTGGCTTCTCCCTCCTCCTGTGCTGAATCCTGCTGGAGAGGGTTGTCTTCGGCACTGTCCGGGGTGTTATTATCTCCTATGCCGGAATCACCGTTTTTGCTGTGGCGGGATTTAGAGCTGCGCCGCTGACGCCGGCGCTTGGGCTGTTTCTTGGAGGGGTCATCCTCCGCTGTTTCATTGCCATTCCTAACTTTTGGGGTGTCCACCATGTATATGTCGTATGACGAGGTGGCCTTCCAGTGCCTTCTAGGCGCTGGTTCTTGGTTGTCTCCTGCATCGTCGTCCATACCGTCGATGTCTTCGGAGTCGAAGTCGAGCATGTCGGTTAAATCACCGACAGTGGCGACAAAGTGGGTGGTGGGTGGGCGTTGAATTTCTTCGTCGTCCGCATCCCAACCTTCCTGACCATAGTCCGGCTAGGGCTCTCCTAATAAAGAGAGAGACTTTAGTGAATTCAGGATGTCGCCAAAGGGCGAGTGCTGAAAGATGTCCGTGGCAGTGAACTCCATAACCGGCGCCCAATCGGATTTGATTGGCAGGGGTGCGGGAGGTTCGGAGTCCGGAGAGGAGTCTGGCACCTCGGAGTCACGGGCTTTGCAAAGGACAGGGATGGTGTTCGGCTCAATCGCCGTAGAGATCGTAGCCCCCGAGGCGGTGTCCAGCCACTCGTCCTCGATCGGCGAAGTTGGCTCCGAGCTAAGGGTCGGAGCGGACGCTGGTGCGGCCTCCAGGGCACCGTTCGGCGGCAGAGCTAGATCATACCCATCGAGAGAGTGCGGCGCGCTTGGCTGCGGCTCGAATCCGTCGAAGATCAAATCTCCGCGGATGTCAGCCATGTAGTTCAAACTCCCAAATCTGACCTGATGGCCAGGGGCATAGCTTTCAATCTGCTCCAGATGGCCAAGTGAATTGGCCCGCAGTGCAAAGCCGCCGAATACGAAGATCTGTCCGGGGAGAAAAGTCTCACCCTGGACCACGTCGTTGTTGATGATCGAAGGAGCCATTGGGCCTAAAGGTGACGACACAGAGGAACTCTCAATGAAAGCACCAATGTCGGTGTCAAAACCGGCGGATCTCGGGTAGGGGTTCCCGAACTGTGCGTCTAGGCGGATGGTAACAGGAGACAAGGGACACGATGTTTTTACCCAGGTTCGGGCCCTCTCGATGGAGGTAAAACCCTACTCCTGCTTGATTAATATTGATGATATGGGTAGTACAAGAGTAGATCTACCACGAGATCAAAGAGGCTAAACCCTAGAAGCTAGCCTATGGTATGATTGTTGTTCGTCCTACGGACTAAAACCCTCCGGTTTATATAGACACCGGAGAGGGTTAGGGTTACACATAGTCGGTTACAATGGTAGGAGATCTACATATCCGTATCGCCAAGCCTGCCTTCCACGCCAAAGAAAGTCCCATCCGGACACGGGACGAAGTCTTCAATCTTGTATCTTCATAGTCTAGGAGTCCAGCCAACGGTGATAGTTCGGTTATCTGGACACCCCCTAATCCAGGACTCCCTCAGATGGCAAAGTGAACAAGGGTATATTTGATATACAGGTTATTGATGTGTACCTTACTAGTATTTATAGTAGCCCCTGAGTATTTGATACTTGTTCGATTGCTAAAAAGTAGTAACTCGAAGCAGGAGTTACAGAATAAACAGAGACTAGTTGAGGGTGAAGTGACGATCGATGTGTGTTGGAAGTGGTTCCAAGATTGATATGATCATCATCGCACACTCCCTATACTTTTGGGATTAGTGTTAAACCTAAATAAATGTTATTTGGTGTTTGCGTTGAGCATGAATATGATTTTGTCATGTTTATTGCAATATGGTTATTCATTTAAAATTAGAGAATAATTGTTGTTCTGTTTACATGAATAAAACCTTCAATGGTCATACACCCAATGAAAATAGTTTGTTGGATCTCGATCGTAGTGATACACATATTCATAAATATTGATGCCAAAAGATGCAAAGTTAATAATGATAGTGCAACTTATTTGTGGCACTGTCGTTTGGGTCATATCGGTGTAAAGCGCATGAAGAAACTTCATAAAGATGGATTTTCAGAATCACTTGGTTATGAATCATTTGATGCTTGCGAACCGTGCCTTTTGGGCAAGATGACTAAAACTCCGTTCTCTGGAACAATGTTACGAGCTACTGACTTGTTGGAAATAATGCATACCGATGTATGCGGTCCAATGAGTGTTGATGCTCGTGGCGAGTATCGTTATTTTCTAACCTTCATAGATGATTTGAGCAGATATGGGTTTATCTGCTTAATGAAACATAAGTCTGAAATAGTTGAAAGGTCCAAAGAACTTCAGAGTGAAGTGGAAAATCATCATAACAAGAAAATAAAGTTTCTGCAATGTGATCATGGAGATGAATATTTGAGTTACGAGTTTGGCCTTCAGTTAAAATAATGTGGAATAGTTTCACAAACTCATGCCACCTAGAACACCACAGCATAACGGTGTGTCCAAATGTCATAACCGCACTTTATTGGATATGGTGTGATCTATGATGTATCTTACCGATTTACCACTATCGTTTTGGGATTATGCATTAGAGACAGCTGCATTCACTTTAAATAGGGCACCATAAAAATCCGTTGAGACGACACCGTATGAACTATGGTTTAGCAATAAACCTAAGCTGTCGTTTCTTAAAGTTTGGAGTTGCGATGCTTATATGAAAAGGGTTTCAACCTGATAAGCTCAAACCCAAATCGGAGAAGTGCATCTTCATAGAATACCCAAAGGAAACTATTGGGTACACCTTCTATCACAGATACGAAGGCAAAACATTCGTTGCTAAGAATGGATCCTTTCTAGAGAAGGAGTTTCTCTCGAAAGAAGTGAGTAGAAGGAAAGTAGAGCTTGATAAGGTAATTTGTACCTTCTCCCGAATTGGAAAGTAGTTCATCACAGAAATCAGTTCCAATGATTCCTACACCAATTAGTGAGGAAGCTAATAATGATGATCATGAAACTTCAGATTAAGTTACTATAAAACCTCGTAGGTCTTCCAAAGTACAGTCCGCACTAGAGTGGTACGGTAATCCTGTTCTGGAAGTCATGTTACTAGACCATGATGAACCTACGAACTATGAGGAAGCAATGATGAGCCCAGATTCCGCGGAATGGCTTGAGGCCATAAAATCTATGATGGGATCCATGTATGAGAACAAAGTGTGGACTTTGGTGGAGTTGCCCGATGATTGGCAAGCCATATTGTATAAATGTATTTTCAAGAGGAAGACAGACGTTGATAGTAGTGTTACTATCTACAAAGCTCGACTTGTCGCAAAAAGGTTTTCGACAAGTTCAAGGTGTTGACTACAATGAGATTTTCTCAACTGTAGCGATGCTTAAATCTGTCCGAATCATGTTAGCAATTGCCACATTTTATGAAATTTGGTAAATGGATGTCAAAACTGCATTCCTTAATGGTTTTCTTAAACAAGGGTTGTATATGATGCAACCAGAAAGTTTTTGTCAATCCTAAAGGTGCTAACAAAATGTGCAAGCTCCAACAATCCATCTATGGACTGGTGCAAGCATCTCAGAGTTGGAATATACGCTTTGATAAGTTGATCAAAGCATATAGTTTTATACAGACTTGCGGTGAAGCCTATATTTACAATAAAGTGAGTGGGAGCACTACCTCCTTTCTGATAAATATATGTGAGTAACATATTGTTGATCAGAAATGATGTAGAATTTTTCAGGAAAGCATAAAGGAGTATTTGAAAGGAGTTCTTTAAAAGAAAGACCTCAGTAAAGCTACTTACATATTGAGCATCAAGATCTATTGAGATAGATCAAGACGCTTGATAAGTTTTTCAATAAGTACACACCTTGTCAAGTTTTTTGAAGTAGTTCAAAATGGAACAGTCAAAGAAAGAGTTCTTGCCTGTGTTGCAAAGGTGTGAAATTGAGTAAGACTCAAATCCCGACCACGGAAGAAAATAGAAAAGAGAAGGAAAGTCATTCCCTATGCCTTAGTCATAGGTTCTATAAAGTATGCTATGCTATGTATCAGACCTATTGTATACCTTGCTCTGAATTTGGCAAGGGAGTACAATAGTGATATAGGAGTAGATCACTGGACAGTGGTCAAGAATATCCTTAATGAGGACTAAGGAAATATTTCTCGATTATGGAGGTAATAAAAGAGCCCATTGTAAAGAGTTACATTGGTGCAAGCTTTTACACTGATCCAGATGACTCTAAGTCTCAATCTGGATACATGTTGAAAGTGGGAGCAATTAGCTAGAGTAGCTCAGTGCAGAGCATTGTAGACACAAAATATTTGAAAATACATACGGCTCTGAATGTGACAGACCCGTTGACTAAACTTCTCTCACGAGCAAAACATGATCATACCTTAGTACTCTTTGGTTGTTAATCACATAACGATGTGAACTAGATTATTGACTCTATTAACCCTTTGGGTGTTGATCACATGACGATGTGAACTATGGGTATTAATCACATACAGATGTGAATATTGGTGTTAAATCACATGGTGATGTGAACTAGATTATTGACTCTAGTGCAAGTGGGAGACTGACGGAAATATGCCCTAGAGGCAATAATAAAGTTATTATTTATTTCCTTATTTCATGATAACTGTTTATTATTCATGCTAGAATTGTATTAACCGGAAACATAATACATGTGTGAATACATAGACAAACATAGTGTCACTAGTATGCCTCTACTTGACTAGCTCGTTAATCAAAGATGGTTAAGTTTCCTAACCATAGACATGAGTTCTCATTTGATTAACGGGATCACATCATTAGGAGAATGATGTGATTGGCTTGACCCATTCCGTTAGCTTAGCACTTGATCGTTTAGTATGTTGCTATTGCTTTCTTCATGAGTTATACATGTTCCAATGACTATGAGATTATGCAACTCCTGTTTACCGGAGGAAAACTTTGTGTGCTACCAAACATCACAACGTAACTAGGTGATTATAAAGGAGCTCTACAGGTGTCTCCGAAGGTACATGTTGGGTTGGCGTATTTCAAGATTAGGATTTGTCACTCCGACTGTCAGAGAGGTATCTCTGGGCCCTCTCGGTAATGCACATCACTATAAGCCTTGCAAGCAATGTGCCTAATGAGTTAGTTGCGGGACGATGCATTACATAACGAGTAAAGAGACTTGCCGGTAAGGAGATTGAACTAGGTATTGAGATACCAATGATCGAATCTCGGGCAAGTAACATATCGATGACAAAAGGAACAACATATGTTGTTTTGCGGTTTGACCGATAAAGATCTTCGTAGAATATGTAGGAGCCAATGTGAGCATCCAGGTTTCGCTATTGGTTATTGACCGGAAAGTGTATCGGTCATGTCTACATAGTTCTTGAACCCGTAGGGTCCGCACGCTTAAGGTTTCGATGACAGTTATATTATGAGTTTATGAGTTTTGATGTATCGAAGGAGTTCGGAGTCCCGGATGAGATCGGGGACATGATGAGGAGTCTCGAAATGGTCGAGATGTAAAGATCGATATATTGGACGGCTATATTCGGACATCGGAAAGGTTCCGAGTGATTCGGGTATTTTTCGGAGTACCGGAGAGTTACGGGAATTCGTATTGGGCCTTAATGGGCCATACGGGAAAGGAGAGAAAGGCCCCAAAGGGTGGTCGCACCCCTCCCCATGGACTAGTCCGAATTGGACTAGGGAGGGGGGCGCCCCCTTCCTTCCTTCTCCTTCTCCCTTCCCTTTCCTTCTCTCCTACTACTTCTACTTGGAAGGGTTCCTAGTTCTACTAGGAAAGGGGGAATCCTACTCCCGGTGGGAGTAGGACTCCCCTAGGGCGCGCCATAGAGAGAGGGCCGGCCCTCCCCCTCCTCCACTCCTTTATATACGGGGAGGGGGGGCTCCCCTTGGAGACACAACAATTAATCTCTTGATCTCTTAGCCATGTGTGATGCCCCCCTCCACCATAGTCCTCCTTGATAATATTGTAGCAGTGCTTAGGCGAAGCCCTGCGACGGTAGAACATCAAGATCGCCACCACGCCGTCGTGCTGACGGAACTCTCCCTCGACACTCGGCTGGATCGGAGTTCGAGGGACGTCATCGAGATAAACGTGTGCTAGAACTCGGAGGTGCCGTAGTTTCGGTGCTTGATCAGTCGGTCCGTGAAGACCTACGACTACATCAACCACGTTGTTCTAACGCTTCCGCTTTCGGTCTACGAGGGTACGTGGACAACACTCTCCCCTCTCGTTGCTATGCATCACCATGATCTTGCGTGTGCGTAGGATTTTTTTTTGAAATTACTACGTTCCCCAACAAAATTCACACCACACCGGATACCATACCAACACACAGCCTTAGAGCATGTTGGATACTTCGGCAGGTGGCCAAGAGCGGTGAGGATCTCCTCATTAACAATACCGCAGAGCATCATCCCGCAGAAAACAACAATACAATGTTGACAGTCTTCGATACTTTCACCTAAAATAACAGGCGCAAGAGAGCACTTCGCGGCCTCGGCGAAGTCTGCCACGTTGCAGCAACAAATCCATGGAACGACGCGGCCATAACCTTCAATGCCAGTGACAAACCTCAATTCCGAACAGTCCGAGCACCAGCCGCTTTGGTCCTTAGTCCAATTGTGGACGGCTTCCGGCTTACTAAAGTGCTCATGGACGGTGGCAGCGGATTAAACCTCATCTATGAGGAAACTCTCAACAAAATGGAAATAGACAAGAGCCGTATTGAGCAAAGCAGCACGACCTTCAGAGGAATTATCCCAAGTCGGGAGGCACGATGTGCGGGAAAAATCACACTCGATGTGGTATTCGGCACGCCGGAGAATTACAGGTCCGAAGAGATAACATTCCAAGTGGCCCCGTTTATTAGTGGATACCACGCCCTTTTAGGGCGGGACGCATTCGCGAGCTTCCAAGCTATACCCCATTATGGGTACATGAAGCTCAAGATGCCCAGGCCCAACGGAATCATCACTCTAGCTAGTGATCCGGACATAGCACTCCGCGCCGAAAATAAAACAGCCACCCTAGCCCTTGAGGCATTATTTGAAGCCCTCGCGACCGAAGAACTAAGTGCGCTATGCTCCACAGTGGACGGGGACAACGTGATACTCGACAAACAATCCAAGTCCACCTCTTTCAAACCAGCGGACAAAATAGTCAAATTCCAAGTCCACCCAACGGATTCTACAAAACAGCATCCATCTGGGCACGACTAAACCCCACAATTGACGCTGCACTGCGGGCGTTCTTATGCGAGAATTGTGTCATCTTCGCCTGGCACCCTTCAGACATGCTAGGGATCCCACATAGGCTGGCTGAGCATAGCCTGAACATACTGAAGGGATACAAGCCGGTCAAGCAGACTCTTCAACGTTTTTCAGAACCTAAACGACAAGCCATGGGAGAGGAGCTAGCCAAGTTACTCGAAGCCGGATTCATCAGAGAAATAAAACACCCGGACTAGCTAGCAAACCTGGTGCCTATGTGTCGATTTCAAGGACCTCAATAAGGCTTGCCCCAAGGATCCCTTCCCTCTCCCCCGCATCGATCAAATCATCGACGCTACCACAGGACACGACTCATTGTGCTTCCTCGATGCATACTCCGGATACCATCAAATCAAGATGGCGGAGTCCGATCAAGCCGCAACGATATTCATCACTCCATACGGCCCTTTTTGTTTCAACACCATGCCTTTCTGGCTCAAAAACGCCGGTGCAACCTACCAATGCATGATTCAGACATGCCTGGAAAAACAAATCGGCAAAACAGTTGAGGCATATGTAGACGATGTGGTCATCAAGACCAGACACGTCGAATATTTAATAGACGACCTGAGGCTCACGTTTGACAACCTCCGAACATATGACATCAAGCTCAATCCAGAAAAATGCGTTTTCGGCATTCCTGCCGGAAAGCTCCTGGGCTTCATCGTTTCCAATAGAGGAATTGAAGCAAACCCAGCTAAAATCCGAACTTTTTCACAGTTGGCTACCCCAATAGACCTCAAGCAAATCCAGAAATTAACTGGATGTGTGGCGCCTTAAGCCGCTTTATCTCCTGATTGGGAGAAAAGGCACTACCTCTTTATCGCCTTCTTCGACGCACCGAACACTTCGAGTGGACGGATGCGGCCACGGCCGGACTGGAAGAAATAAAGGCCCTCTTGGCCGGAAACCCAATCCTGGCTGCACCAAACATCGGCGAACCCATGCTGTTATATATAGCTGCAACACATCAAGTTGTAAGCGCTGTGCTCGTCGTCGAACGAGAGGAGGATGGACATAAGTTCCCGCTTCAAAAGCCGGTATACTACGTATCTACTGTCCTCACTCCATGCAAGTCACAGTACCCACATTATCAAAAAATAGCATACACGGTCTTCATGGCATCCCGGAAACTACGACACTACTTTCAAGAGTGTTCTATCACGGTGGCCTCCGAAGTACCACTCAACGACATAATAAACAACCGCGATGCAATGGGCCGGATTGCTAAGTGGGCCATCGAGCTCCTCCCGTTCAACATTATATATAAACCACGGCGAGCCATTAAATCGCAAGTACTGGCTGACTTTGTCGCCGAATGGACAGAAGCCGAACTCCCTAAAGAGTACGGCGCATACTCCAATTGGATCATGCACTTTGACGGCTCTAAGATGCTGGCTGGTCTGGGAGCGGGCATTATCCTGACATGCCCCCAATGGAGATACAGTCCAATATGTACTCCAAATACTATATACAGACTCCAACAATGCAGCCGAATATGAGGCTCTGTTGCACGGTCTTCAGATGGCAGTCTCCATGGGCATCCAATGCCTAGAGGTGAATGGGGATTCGAACCTTGCAATATCTCAAATAAATGGAGACTTTGACGCCAAGGACCCGAAAATGGCGGCTTACCGTAATGTCATCCTCAAGATGTCAGCTCGATTCGAGGGGCTTGAATTTCATCATGTGGTCCGAGAAAACAATCAAACGACGGATATCCTTACCGCATCGGCGCTAAGTGCGACCCCGTCCCACCTAACATCTTCTTGGAAGGTTGTTCAAGCCATCCGTGGTGTGGCAAGGGGAGACTGGCAATACTAGTCCGGATTTGACCACAACCCCAGAACCCGAACACACTAACATAATCAGAGGCTCCGCCACCGAAATAACACCTTCGGCGTATGTAATCATGGCTGTCATCGCCCTCTGGACCGAACCCTTCTTAGCCTACCTAAATAGGCAAGAACTCCCCGAGGACCAAAATGAGGGATGTTGCATTGTGCGGCGCTCTAAAGCCTACAAGGTCCACAAGGGAGAGCTTTATAAGAAAATCTCTACCGACATACTCTAAAGATGTATCTCCGAAGAGGAAGGGCGGTAGCTCTTGGCCAAAATTCATGCTGGACTTGGCGGCCTCCACGCTGCAACTCTGGCCCTTGTAAGCAAGGCCTTCCATACAGGTTTCTACTGGCCGACAGCCCGAGAAGATGCACAGGACCTCGTCCAACATTGCGTCGGTTGCCAGCTCTTTGCCAACCAAAGCCATATGCCATGAAAGTGCGTTATATCGACTAGAGGGGGGGTGAATAGGCGATTTTTATGAATTCCTCACTGAGGAATTTGCCGGTGAGGAAATTCCTTAGCGAAGAACTACTTGCAGCGGAAGTACTCAGAAGTAAGCAAGCATGACAGAATACACACATAGTCATCATGATGAAATGAAGACAAAAACAGAGTACAGAAAGCGTAAACACAGGATAACACAAGATGAAGACAAACAGAATAAAGAAATTGAACTGAGGAAATTGAGAAAGTCTGGAGTCAAAGCCTTCAAACACAGATATGAACAATCACTCAACACAGTAATGAAGAAATGAAAGACTTGAGGAAATAGAACCAGTAAGGTTGGTGAAGACAATGATTTGGTAGACCAGTTCCAACTCCTGTCTCAGTTGTACGTCTGGTTGGAGCGGCTGAATATTTAAACTCGAGGACACACAGTCCCGGACACCCAGTCGCTGAGCACACAACTCAGGAAACCAAGTCCTCACCGTATTCTCCTTGAACTAAGGTAACACATACCTCGTCCAATCACTCGTGGTAAGTCTTCAGGCGACTTCCAAACCTTCACAGACTTCGGTCGCTCGGCGATCCACAATTCCTCTTGGATGCTCTAGACCATGACACCTAATTGTCTGGAAGAAGCACAGTCTTTAAAGGTAACAAGCATCGGATCCACGTAGGATCAATCTCTTTAGTGATGCTCAATCACTTTGGGTTTGTAGGTGTTTGGGTTTAGGTTTTTCCTCACTTGATGATTTTCGCTCAAAGTCCTCGGAGGATGGGTTGCTCTCAAATGACAAGTGTCAGTTTCTCTCGGAGCAGCCAACCAGCTTGTGGTTGTAGGGGGCGGCTATTTATAGCCTAGGGAGCAGCCCGACATGATAAGACATAAATGCCCTTCGATGAAATGACCGTTAGGTGGATAAGATATTTTGGGATAACTGGCGCGCAACACAGCAACGGTCGGAATTTCGACTCTCAAATTCCTCAGGGCTATCATGTTCCTCACTGCGTAGGCAATCCGCACTGGCGAATTCCTAACTCCTTAGTCAGAACAAATTCCTCAGCGACCAGAAGAACTTCGTCTCTAGTACTGAAGAAATTGACTGAACTGTATGAGATTTCCAATGGCTTCACTCGAAGGGATTGGTAGGTGTAGGATTTTAGGTTGAGCATCACATGGAAATTTTTCCTTAGTATTTCCTCGACCCCCCATAAACAGTATAATGTTTCCTAGACTCAAGAAAGAGAAAAACAAAACTATGAAAACGAAAGTCTTCAAGCTTCATATTCCTTGCATGAATATCAAGTCTTCACGGATACACCAATTTCTTCACTTTTAAAGTCTTCATGAAAGTCTTCAGGAATACCAAAATCTTCAGTTGAAGATATTCATTTTTAGGGGTTGACTTTCTCTGTAAATATCAAACTCCTCATAGACTTATAGACCTGTGTACACTCATAAACACATTAGTCCCTTAACCTATAAGTCTTCAATACACTAAAATCACTAAGGGGCACTAGATGCACTTACAATCTCCCCCTTTTTGGTGATTGATGACAATATAGGTTAAGTTTTCAACGGGGATAAACATATGAAGTGTAAGTACTGATATTGAGGAATTTGATTGCAAGATATAGAAGAACTCCCCCTGAAGATGTGCATAGTAAGGAATTTGCTTTTGAAGCAATGCACACTTGAAGAGTTGAATCATGGAGATCTCCCCCTATATCTTGTAATTCATACATGCACTTGACATATAATATGAAGAATTTGAAATGCATGATGAAATATGGTGCCTGAAGAAATTCAGCATGCGTGCAATAATATTAACGAGGAACAAGCATGCAGAATAACGCATCAAAAGTATCAGAGCACAGTGCATCAAATGTATCAGAGCACCATCGGTTTTAAGATTACAACTCAATCCAATAAAAGTTCAAGAAGAGCGAGAGTTGTAACTTAGCAAAAAAAACAACCATATAATAGACCCGCTTGAAGACTAACTCAGATTTCTCCCCCTTTGTCATCGAAAGACCAAAAGGATCGAAACTGAGGACTAACGCCCCTGAAGAATATCAAGTTGATGGAGGAGCGTCAGCGTTGTTTGGGTTGGTTGTCGTAGTAGGGCCTGCCGCAGTGTCGTCCAAGTTTTCATTTTCATCAGTGTCGCGCGATGAAGAATAGGAGCTGGCCACCAAGGAAGGAACCTTGACCTTCTTGAATTTCTTCGGTGGAGGTGCAGACCAGTCAAATTATTCCTTGAGACCCATTCTCTTCAGATCTTCGGCGCTGTAGACATGAGATAGAATAGCCCAAGTATGGTTGAAGGTTTCATGGAGGTAGTAGTGGTTTTTCTTCACTGCATTGTGTGTTGAGGTCATGTTGTGAAGAATTGAACCAAACTGACGCTTGACCCATTTATGATTGCGATCAACTTTCTGATGAAGACTGAGGAGTAACTCATGATCATTCATCACCCTGGGTGCTGTGGCTTGAGGAATTTGCTTGGAAGAGGTGTTGGCGGCAGAGTCATGTGTGGCAGAGTCATCATTGGTGGAGTAGGATGCAGCCTTTCGAAATTGACCATCCAATGGACGAATGCCTTCATCTATCACAACAGTTGCCTTGCCTTTGTCATTAGCTGAGGAAAATGTTCGTTTAAGGACTTCAATTGGAGGCAAGTAGCTGCCGTGGTTCAGAGTATCAGCCTTGTAATTGAGTGAAGACCTTGTCCTGATGAACCTCATAATCCATGGTGCATAAGGCTTCAGCTCAAATGGTGACATAGCAATATCCACCAGAGTCCTCATGAAGAAATCATGGAAGTTGACGGGAACGCCATGAATGATATTGAAAAGCATATTCTTCATGATGCCAACGACTTCTTCATCATTTGAATCGTGGCCTTTGATAGGACTCATTGTCTTCGTCAGAATGCGACAGACAGTCCGTGACACATACAGTAATTCATTGACGAGGAATTTGGTTCGAGGGGCTTGCCCTGGCTTCAAGGGCTTCATCAGCACTTGCATGTAATGATTTGTAAGCTCAGGTTCGTTGTAGATGCAACAAGCACCTTCAAGGGGAGGACTGAGTGGGAGGGCACGAAGCAATTCAGTTGCTGGTGCCTTGTAGTGAGTATTTTCTGACATTCAGTCCAACACCCATGAGTTTACATCTTCAGAATTTCCTGTGATGTGCAGCGTTGCAAAGAATTGAAGAATGAGTTCTTCATTCCAATCACAGATGTCAGTGCAGAAATTCAGCAATCCAGCATCGTGAAGAATACTAAGGACTGGCTCGAAGCACGGTAGAGATTCCATGTCCACGTGAGGAATGTGTTCATGATCGAAGACTTTGTCTTTGTTGAATAGCACTAAGGAATAGAAATTGTCTTGACTAGCAGTGCAGAAATGCCTCTTCCTTATGCGAGCAGAATCATAGGGATTATAGTCTGTGAAGAACACATGCTCGTTGAAGAAATCTTCAGCCTTGAACTTTTGCTTCTTTGAGAATGGATCCTTCGGCTGAGGAATCGCAATCTCCGGTTCTTCAGGCTGAGGAATTTCTGGTTCCTCTTTAGTGGCAGTCTGCGTGTTCAAAAGATCAGCAGCAACATGTTCTTTAGCACTAGTGGCTGGAATTTCTTCATGCACAAACGAGGTAGGATGAGTTTCTTCAGAGCCCATTTGAACGGTTGGTGCAGGGGAATTTGTTGTATTGGGGTGAAGAGTGGAGAATTGGGATGCTGACTTTCCCAAAAGTCATCATTCATCACAGGTGTAGTGCATCCAATATCCACGTTTTCATCTTCAATTTCTTCAATGCCAGCCTCTTCAGCTGTGAACTAAGGCATTGGCGAGGAAGCAACAGGTGTTGAAGGGATCGCATCCCCTTCAATTTCTTCATCAATCTACTCTGACGAAGCAGCATAATGATTTTCTTCATCAGATCCGCTAGGGATCACATATTATTCACCAAAAGGAACAAGGTCATTTGATGGCATGGTGGAAATCGGAACAGCATCAATTGGATTTTCAAGTGAGTTGGTCATAGGCTTCATTTTCTTCGGAGCTGAAGAATCTAAAGCAGATGATGCTTTCCTTTTCTTCACTGCAGCTCTCTGTGCAGCCTTGGTCTTCCTCACATCTGATGCAGATGGAAGGGTAGGAGTTGGTGTAGGCGCAGGAGGAGCTGAGGAATCTATTTGAATTTCCTTAGGCGCAACTGATGCAGTTGCCCTGACTTCTTCATTTTCTTCAGGCGCACCACTAGTGGATGCCCTGGCAATGTCTTCAGCGGCAGGAATGGAGTCATCAGCCCTGGAACTAGCATTTTCATCGGCAGCCTGAAAGTCATCAGCGGTGTTGGCATGTTCTTCAGTTTTCTCAGTAGAGGCTTCAGCTTGAGGAATTTCTTGTTGCGATGGGGCTGCAACATTGGTGAACTTCTCAGTCAGTTTAACGAACCTGACTTTGGCTCCTTGCCAATCAGCATAATAAGCATTGAAATCATCACTGAGGGCTTTGATTTCAGACTGGATCTTGAGGAGTTCATCAGTTGTCATTTTGACAATGTTTTTCCTCAGGAACTTCTCTTTCCTGAACTGAGCCTTCTTGATTTGTCTAGCCTTCTCAAATTTCCATTTCTCTTCAGTGATGAAATGGGTCAGCATGTGACTTTGGCCAGGAGTCAAATGAAAATCAGGCATAGGAGTGTTTGGGTCCTTGTGCCAGAGATCAATGTAGTCGTGGATCGCCTTTGGATCCAAAAGCAGTGGCACATTTGTGCCTTTGGCTCTAGCGGCCCTTTCTTGCCTGTCTCTGATGATTTCTGTAAGTTCATCATCATCAGCTTCATCGTCAGATGGCACTTGGAAGGCAACCTGTTTCTTCTTCAGATTTGGCCAAGGACCTTGACCAGCTGTTGCCTTTGTCTTCAGCAGAGTGAGGCCTGATGAAGAGTTTGGTGCAGCTGAGGAACTCGCTGAGACACCAGAGTCAATAGAGATGCCTGCAGTCCTTTGGCACGTGGCCAGATGTACAGGTGTTGAGGACTTTGCCGGAGCAACTGAGGACTTTGGGGGAGGAGCTGAGGACTTTGGAGGAGCAGGAGCAGCATGAGGAACTGGCCGTGAGGGCTTTGAAGAATCTCGTGAGGGCTTTGAAGATTCTGGCCGTGAGGGCATTGCTGAGGAACTTGGACATGAGGGCACAGTTGGTGAAGCACTTGGCTTGTGAGCGGGCTTCTTTGCCATTGATTTTCTAGGCCTGACAAAGGCCTCAGTGGCAGCAGCAGTAGCAGAGTCTTCATTGAATTTCCTCACTGCTTCTTTGGCTTGTCTTGCCAACTTGGCTTGGCGTTTGGCCCATTCTTCAGGGAAATCCTCACCACGCATGATGCTGGTGGGGTCAGCTTCTTGGCCAGGTGCCAATGGAGCTCTTGGGTATGGAGTATTTAGTGCGAATTTCTTCATATACTTTGGAGTTACATATCTGTACTCCCTCCATTCTCTTGCCCATCTCCTTTCAGTCCTCTGTATGCGCACCTTGCGCTGATTTTTGTTCTCCTTTCCGAACTTAGCCTCATCAGGTGTGCAATAGTCAGCATAGATGTCCTCAGGTATTTCAAACGCAGTCATGACCTCATGCCTCTTTCCTCCTTTCTGTGGTTTCTTACCGTCTGTCATATTCTTTAGTTGAGGGATTTGAACAATCGAATTCTCTGAAGAAGTATGCAACTTTTCTTCAAGGAACGCTGCAAATGAGTTAAGTTTATGAGAACCTAGTGATTCAGCAGCGGACATGAGTACCTGTGAACAGAGTATAGTTGCGAGGAATTTGAAGAGGTCATATGCGTTCTCAGAAGGTTTTCAAAAAGAACAAGTTTGAGGAATTTGACCAGATGTGTCTTGAAGAATTTCACTAAGTGTTCTTTGTCTTAGGTTCCAGAGTTGTATAGATTGAGGATCCACACAATTGAGGAATCTTGAAGAAAAATGATGCTTAGAGAAACGAATCAAGAGCAGATGACTAGTGAGGTGTTTTATGTGTGAGGATTTGAAGAATAAAACACCTTTGAAGATTTTGTTGAGAAAATTTGAATCAAAGAGGGCAGTAAAAGTAACTTTTAACTACCCTTGATGAAGGAACACGGCAAACTGAGAAGTGTAGATTTGAAGCTCGTCAGTTCAGATCTTCCACGCCCTAACTTGGCGGAGGAAGATAGCTACGGCGGCGGCGGAGTGAAGATTTCCACGGCCGGCGCGAGTACGACGGCGACGAGGTCGAGGCAGTGAAGCTGTTCCTCACCGGCGATGATGTAGTAGCGGCAGCGCTAGGGTTTGAGAAGCTCGAGCGAGAGAGAGTGCGGTCGAGCGGAGTAAAGGAAATGAGGAAGGGGAGAGGGGTATTTATAGTCGCAGTGAAAAACTGTTCGCCCAAAGATTTAGGACGAACGTGCCCCTGACCCTTCTAATTCGCTTGACATGTGTCACCCACGTACTGAAAAGTGGAGATCGTGTTAGATCGCGGGTGAATAGATAAGTCCATCGTGGGATGCGGAACGGTTTGAGAAGCAAAACCGAAAGTTTGGATAAGATTCGTTTTTAAGTTCCATTCGCAATTTCTTTAGCTGACAAGGACACAGTGAAGATTTTGAACGAGTTTCAAATAGAACGCACATGAAGAATTTGTGAATAGACTGGGTTGAGTATAGCATAGAGGGGGAAGGGTCCGATCACATTCACTTAGCAGAAAATGCAACTTGAAGAAATGGCCATAAGTGAATGCTGTAGAGGACATAAACTCATATATGTATATAGCCAATGAAGAAAAACGACGGAAACGGTGAAGATTTTGAAAAGTTGAAGAATTTGAACAACTGAGGAATTTCAACACTGAGGAAAAACTCAAATTGAAGATTTTCAACTTTTTGTGGTGGCATGACCCACCGTATAAGAATGATGATTTCAGACACTGCGTACAATTGTCGTAGGGTTCTAAGAATCAAATTCTTCATTAATTTCTCCACACTTAGAGTGTTATTCTTCATTGATTGAAGAAAAACGTTTCTTCATGTGTTGCACATCTAAGTCATCAATTTTGCATAAGTGTCAGGATGTGTGTCCTTTTCAAAGAACATTTGAAGATTCTAAGATATTTAGCTCACACCGCAACTTGCTAAATCTCTTCTCATCCAAGGGCTTGGTGAAGATATCGGCTAGCTGTTCTTCAGTCTTCACATGCTCAATAGAAATGTCGCCCTTCAACACATGATCATGAAGAAAATGATGACGAATTTGAATGTGCTTTGTCTTCGAGTGCTGAACTGGGTTGTGAGCAATC
Source organism: Triticum aestivum (assembly GCF_018294505.1). Taxonomy (NCBI): domain Eukaryota; kingdom Viridiplantae; phylum Streptophyta; class Magnoliopsida; order Poales; family Poaceae; genus Triticum; species Triticum aestivum. The sequence goes on from NC_057798.1 coordinate 532,769,511, forward strand.
TTGATGGCACTCTCATTGTCATAGTAGAGAGGCACATTCTTCATGTTGATGCCGTAGTCCTTGAGAGTTTGCTTCATCCACAGCAATTGAGCACAGCAAGAACCAGCAGCAATGTACTCAGCTTCCGCTGTAGACAGTGATACGCAGTTCTGTTTCTTCGAGGACCAACAGACCAAAGATCATCCGAGGAAATGACAAGTACCAGATGTTGACTTGCGGTCCACACGATCACCAGCATAGTCAGAGTCAGAATATCCAATGAGATCAAAAGTAGAGCCCTTGGGGTACCATAATCCTAGTGTTGGTGTGTGAGCTAGATATCGAAGAATATGCTTCACAGCCTTATGGTGTGATTCCTTTGGTGTAGCTTGAAATCGGGCACACATGCAAACACTAAGCATTATATCTGGCCTAGATGCACATAAGTACAATAAAGAACCAATCATGGAGCAGTATACCTTGTGATCGAAGTCAATACCATTTTCATGAGTGCATAGATGGCCATTTGTGGGCATAGGAATTTTGACTCCTTTGCAATCTTGCATGCCGAATTTCCTCAAAACATCCTTGAGGTATTTCTCCTGAGATATGAATATGCCATTGTGCTGTTGACGAATTTGAAGACCTAAGAAGAATTTCAACTCTCCCATCATAGACATTTGATATTCTTCACTCATCATGTAGGCAAATTCATCACTATAATGTTGGTCAGTATAGCCAAAGATAATATCATCAACGTATATTTGGCACACAAACAGTTCACCATCATAAGATTTAGTAAAGAGAGTAGGGTCGAGTGAACCGGGTGTGAAGCCATTCTTCACGAAGAATTCCTTCAAAGTATCATACCATGCCTGAGGGGCCTGCTTGAGGCCATAGATGGCCTTGTTGAGTCTGAAGACTTTGTCAGGATTCTTTGGATCTTCAAAACCTGGGGGTTGAGCAACATATACTTCTTCCTCAAGCTTACCATTGAGGAATGCACTTTTCACATCCATTTGATATAAAGTGATATTATGATGGTTAGCATAAGCAAGTAATATGCGAATAGCCTCAAGTCTAGCAACATGTGCAAACTTTTCATTGAAATCAATTCCTTCAACCTGTGTGTAGCCTTGAGCTACAAGTCGTGCCTTATTCCTCACCACAAGGCCATTTTCATCTTGCTTGTTGCGGTAGATCCACATTTGACCAGTTCCCAGACATTGTTGAGCTCGAACTGATGTAATTTTTCTTGCATGGCCTGAATCCACTCAGGCTCTAGAAATGCTTCATCTACCTTAGTGGGCTCTATGATGGAGACAAAAGCATAGTGCACACAAAAGTTAGATAAATGTGAAGCTTTTGAGCGGGTGAGAGGACCTGGTGCTTCAATGTCATCGATGATCTTTTCAACTTGTACTTCTTTTGCAACGCGAGGATGAGCTAGTTGTCATCGAGGAACTTGATCAGCATTTTCTTCAGCACCATTTTCTTCAGCATTTTCCTCAGGTGCATTAGCTCGACGATCTTCGCATTCTGGAATGAATTCTTCAGTAGATTCTTCGGTAGGAATGACATCCTCAGTAGCCTTGAACTTGATAGAATCCTTAGGTGTTGGTTCATCTATCACATAAGGTAGGTGCTCTCTTTGCGAGCCATTAGTTTCATCGAACCGCACATCTACAGTTTCAAGAACCTTGTGAAGAGCGTTGTTGAAGACTCTGTAGGTGTGCGAGTCCTTTCTGTAACCAAGCATAAAACCTTCATGTGCTTTCGGTGCGAATTTAGCATTGTGATGAGGATCCCCAATCCAACATTTTGCACTGAAGACTTTGAAATAACTCACATTGGGTTTCTTGTCAGTGAGGAGTTCATAGGCAGTCTTCTTGAAGAATTTGTGAAGATATACTCTGTTGATGATGTGGCACGCGGTATCAATTACATCAATCCAAAAACGACGAGGCGTTTTGTATTCATCAAGCATAGTGCGAGCCATCTCAACAAGAGTTCTGTTCTTGCGCTCCACGACGCCATTTTGCTGAGGAGTACAAGGAGCAGATAACTCATGAGTAATACCAAGTTCAACAAGATAGTCATCAAAACCATAATTCTTGAGCTCAGTTCCATTGTCACTCCTGATGTGCTTGATCTTCACACCAAAGTTAGTTGAAGCCCTCGAGGAGAATCATTTGAAGACTTCCTGCACTTCATGTTTGTAAGTGACAATGTGTACCCATGTGTAACGAGAGTAATCATCAACAATAACAAAGCCATATAGAGATGCATCATTAGTGACTGCTGAGTAATGATTAGGACCAAAGAGGTCCATGTGAAGCAATTCGAATGGATGAGTAGTGGTCATGATAGTCTTCGCCGGATGCTTGGCCTTGGTCATTTTTCTAGCTTCACAGGCTCCACACAAGTGAACCTTGAGGAATTTGACATTCTCAATGCCAATGACATGCTTCTTCTTCGCAAGCGTGTGCAAATTCCTCATGCCTGCGTGACCAAGTCGTCGATGCCATAGCCAGCCTTCTGAAGGTTTTGCCAGTAAGCACACGGCTGGTTATGGTCCTGTAGAGAAATCAACAATATATAGATCTCCTCTCCTAAAGCCTTCGAAGACTTTGGAATGGTCAGCTTCCATGATCACAACACAACGATATCTTCCAAAGACAACAACCATATCGAGATCACAAAGCATTGAGACAGACATGAGGTTGTATCCTAAGGACTCGACAAGCATGACTTTGTCCATGTGTCGATCCTTTGAGATCACAACCTTACCTAGACCCAATACCTGACTTTTGCGTTTGTTAGCGAAGATGATATGCTTCAGATGTGACGATGTTAAGGGAGCATCCATCAATAGGTTCTTGTCACCAGTCATGTGATTTGTACATCCACTATCGAGGACCCACTCGTTTGCTTTGGGCTGATCATCCTGCAGATGAATTAGTGCATCTTACGAACTCATATACTTCATCAGTGAAGAATATGACATCAATTTCATCAGTTCAATTTCATCAAGCAATAGTACAGATACGGAGTGTGAGGATGTGTGAAATGAAAGTTCATTTCATCATGATTCGCCTGCGTCCTTTCAGGCATTTTGTCAGGCCCCCAGCAAATTCTTCAGACGTTAAAGCATGCCTGGAGACCTGACCCTGTGGAAGAAGTTAGTTCTTTTTCTTCACCACCCACATATGAAGGGGTGGCAAAGAATTCATCACTCTGCGAGCACCATATGAGAAAGGTGGCATAGAAGCTAGTCCACTTCGCTTCACATAAGAGGGGTTAGGGTAAGCATATGAATAAGCAGAGAAATTCTTCGAGGACTTATGAACATAATGATTTGAAGAATAATGCGCATATTCATAGCCCTTAGCTCTACCCTGTGAAACAGAAGGGTTAGCACGATGATGTTCATATGAGGACTTTGATCCATTTGAGGAATTTGATCTACGTGAGGAATTTTGTCCGTATGAGGACTTGATGTCAGGACCCCGACTCGATGTCACATCGATCTAGCCGGTAACACCTCATATCACTTTGCGGCCTCATGCACGGTATTCCCACGGGAGTCGCCTTACCTTTGCCCGGGACCGTTTGCGCCTTTTGGCTCACGTATATGATAGTGTCGCTAGCATCCATATGATAAGGAGCCCGGGCTGACATGACTAGTCGTAAACCCAAAGTGGCACAGACTTACAGGGACAGGCATCCATGACCCAGCTCCGAACGTGTCGGTCATCAGCAAATGGGTCCGGGCTGTAGCACTGGGCTAGCAGGACTCCGGTAAACCGGGCTGTAGCGGGCTAACAGGACTCCGGTACTCAAAGCGTGACATTTCCCCGAAGGGACAGACACAGGAACGAAGAAGGACACATGCCGGCCAGCCTAAGTGTTCCAGAGCAGTAGCAAGCTACCATGGCTCAGCGGTAACACTAGGAGACATTTCCCGGTAAGAGAGGCTACTAAAGATAAACAACTAGATAGTCAGATCCCACACATACCAAGCATTTCAATCATACACACAATATGCTCGATATGTGCAAATACAACGAAGCATCACAACATGACTCTATGACACAAGTACTTTATTTAAGGCTCAGTGAGCCATACATAACATACACACAAAGGTACGGGTCTCACGACCCAACATACAAGTCATACAATCATACAAGCCAGTAGCGGAAGTAACTTGTCTGAGTACAGACAACTAGTAAAATAAAAGAGGCTTGGAAAGCCTCCGGCTATACTATGTGGTCCTTCACAAGCTCAGGGTCACCACCTGGGTCTTTAGCCTACTCGTTGATGTCAACGTCTACATAGAACCCATCAGAAGGGGTTGCAGCGTCTTCTGTAAAAATGTAGATTATAGCAACATGAGTACAAAGGTACTCAGCAAGACTTACATCAGATCCTACATACATGCATAGTATCAAGAAGGGTTGGTGGAGTTATTGCAGCAAGCCAGCTTTGACTCTTGGCTAGGCTATCCTACGATACTTCAACTTGAAATAGTTTTGCGCACACGAGTCCACTATTCACCACTTCAATACACTACCGAGGATTCACCTCCGTCCTCCTACGGAGGAGCCATCCTCGGCACTCACACTTATCTTGAGGCTTTTAGTAGTTTCCATTTACTTGTCTATGAACTGTATAGGCAACCAAGTAGTCCTTTACCGCGGACGCGGCTATTCGAATAGATCATGTTAACCCTGCAGGGGGTACTTCTTCATACACGCTCTCACCACTTACCGTCGTTTACACGACATGTACTCGGCAACCTTCAAGCGGAAGCCCAACGTGGGTGTCGGCCATGACCTACCTAATCACCTAAGCCTCCAGTCCAGGTTTATCGCCTATTCAGGTTCCATCCGCAGGGAGTCCGGCCGAGGTTTCCCATACGGCCCCGAACGATGTGAACAGGGTTCCCGAGATACCTAACGGGTATTCGGTACACCGTGCCACGTACCTACCGCATCACAGCCCACCCCTACGGTCAGCGCTGTCCACGGCCTCCAGTAGACTACAAACACCAGAAACTACTTGCAACTCCTGGACAGAGAGCTAGGGTGAATAAGAAGTCGAGCGGGGTCATATTTCAGGGCCCAATGCATGGTAGTAGCTGTATCTTAAATCACATATACAGATCTCAGTGCTTAAGGTCGGCTTCAATGAAACAACCCACCATGTACTCCTACATGGCCTCTCATCGATACCTTTACCAAATCGTGTTCACCACACCACTCTCATTACCGACATTAACATTTCACTCTAGCCCATCACCCAGATGAACCAGACCTGACACGACTCTAAGCATAGCAGGCATAGCAAGGTAGGAACAACACATACACATGGCTCAATCAACTCCTACACATGCTAGTGGGTTTCATCTAGTTACTGTGGCAATGACAGGTCATGCAGAGGAAATGGGTTCAACTACCATAACACACAGCAGTTTGAAACGCGTTGTCTTAGTGCAGTAAAAAAAAAGCAGGAGCGAGAACATGGGATTGTATCGATATGATCAAATGGTTGGTTGCTTGCCTGATGGTTCGACGCACTGATACGGTTCTTCGTTAGGGTAATCACGGTACTCCTCGGGGGCAGAACCTGTCGCAAAGGACATCGATACACAAGCATCACCAAACAATGTGCAACAATATGATGCATGCATGAAACATGGCAATATGAGTGTGTTGGGCTAATGCAACTAAAACCAGAAGGGTTTGAACAAATTTGAATCAAAGATTCAAATTTCAAACTCAAACATGGCCTCTTTAAGTGCTTTTCCTTGTTCTGCTTAAAACATCAATTTAACTTGTTTGATCATGCATGAAAATAGTACAGATGGATAGATTGGATTTTTCTGATCATTTTTCATATATAATTTGTCCAATTTGGAGTTACAGAATAAAAGTTATGAATTTTTGAAGTTTAAATAATATTCTGGAATTTCCTGATTTAAATTAAATCCAGAAATTATAATTATTGCGCCAGCATGACGTCAGCATGACGTCAGTGGTCAACTGCGGCTGTCTGGGGTCAAACCTGACGTGTGGGGGCCACACGTCAGTGACAGGGGGGGTTTAACAGGTTTAATTAATCCTAATTAGGGATTAGTGGCGCTGGGGCCCACTGGTCAGTGTCAGGGGGTTAACTAACAGTGGTTAGCACTAATCCTAATTAGCTACAGGGCTGGGCCCACCTGTCAGGGACTCAGGGGGTGTCCTGTCGTGGTCAAAGTGGGTCAAACCCACCGGCGACATGACGCCGGCGAGGCCCGAGACGGCGGCGCGACGCGGGATCGCGCTACAGGGCACGGGCGAGGCCGTGCTTGGGCTCGTTGGAAAGCTCTTGCTCCCGCGCGTCGAACGGTGGCTGTGGCTGGGCCTGGGGTGGCCGGAGTCGACGGCGGCGAGCTCGGCTGCGGCCGCCGGAGTTCGGGTGCGGTCGGGATCGATGTTGCAGGGGGTTTGGGGAGGCGTTAGTGTGTGCTGCGTGATCCTAGTGAGGTGTGGAGCACGATAGTGTGCTCGGTTGGGTGCTACGGTGACCGTGGCCACGACGGCGACATCGCCGGCGGCGTGGAGCTCTCGGCCAAGGTGGGGCTAGGGCCTAGAGGTCGGGAGAGACCAGGGGAGAAGGGGGAAACGATCCGGGGGCTCACCGCGGAGCTGCAGGGATGGTTAGCGGGCTCGGGGACGCGCTGGAGACGACGAATTCGACGGCGATGATGGTCGGAGCCCGAAGAGGGGAACGGCGACGTGGCGGCGATGCAGGGCTTCTAGAGGACCGTGGAGCGGTGGGGAGGAAGAGGGGGTCGTGGCGGAGCTTCTGAGCTAGTCGGGGGAGCGAGGGGTGGCCGGAGGCGGCTGCTGTGGCGAACGGCGGCGAGGGTGGTGTTCGGCCGTGTGAGAGAGAGAGCGAGGGAGAGGAGGGAAGAGCCGGGGGGAGAGTGAGAGAGAGCAGGGGGGAGGCGTGGCGTCGTCCAGGGCATCGAGGCGAGGAGGGGAGGGCAGGCAGGCAGGGAGAGAGGTGGCGTGGCGCGGTGGCGTGCGCGCACGCCGGCCACACTCCCCTCCCTCTGTCGGGACGAAGACGACAGAGGAGGGAGATGGGCTGGGCCAGCCAGCTGGCTGGGCCGCACAGTGGAGGAGCCCAGGTAAGCTCCTCCTGTTAATCATTTTCTATTTTCTAATTTCTGACATTTGTTTTGATTTAAATAAAATATTAAATCATTTTATTTCCTTATGCCAATTTTTGCAGGAGCTAGATATATTATTCCAGAGCTCCTTCATAAGTGGCATAATATTTGGACATATATTAATATATATAAATAATATATTTCCAAAGCAAATAATTATGCATTAATTCCAAATGCCCAAAATAAATACCTATGAGCTCTTAAAAATATTGGTTTGATTTTTATCTCTGTCCAATATTTTCAGAGAGCAACATGAGCATTTTCTTGGACCCTTTTGGAGAAATTTTTATTTGGATCATTTTCAAAAATGATTCTGAGGGTTTCACAAATCCCCATTTCAAGTTTCTGATGAAAGAGTAAACATGATGCAACACTCTAATGCATGACTAGCTAGGGTGTGACAACTCACCCCCACTCAAAAGAATCTCGTCCCGAGATTTGGGTTCCTCCGGGAAGAAGGCGGGATACTCAAGTCGAAGACGATCCTCCCTTTCCCAAGTTGCTTCATCCTCAGAATGGTGCGACCATTGAACCTTGAGAAACTTGATATTATGACGTCGGGTGGTACGCTCGGCTTGATCGAGGATACGAACGGGGTACTCTCGATATGTAAGATTATCTTGAAGATCAAGCGTTTCGTGGTCCACTTCACGGATAGGATCCGAGAAGCAACGCCTGAGTTGAGAAACGTGAAAAACATCGTGGACTCTGGAGAGGTGCGGAGGTAGTTCCAACTGGTAGGCAACTTCTCCTCGTTTGGCGAGAATGCGAAAAGGTCCAATGTAACGAGGAGCCAATTTGCCTTTGATACCGAAACGATGGGTTCCCTTCAGAGGGGTGACCCGAAGATAAGCCTTCTCGTCAACCTCGAAAGTCACAGCCTTATGTTTTCGGTCATATTGACTCTTTTGACGAGATTGGGCTGTTTTCAACTTTTCACGAACGATGCGAACTTGTTCTTCTGCTTCCTGAATCATGTCCGGGCCAAAGAATTGTCTTTCCCCGGTCTCTGACCAGTTAAGGGGTGTTCGACACCGTCGTCCATAGAGAACTTCAAAAGGGGCTTTACCCAAGCTAGATTGATAGCTGTTGTTGTAAGCGAATTCGGCAAATGGAAGGCACTTCTCCCAGTCCATTCCGAATGAGATAACAGAGGCTCGAAGCATGTCTTCTAGAATTTGGTTGACGCGTTCCACTTGACCACTCGACTGAGGGTGGAAGGCGGTGCTAAAGGAGAGACGAGTCCCCATAGCATTTTGGAAACTTTCCCAAAATTGAGAGGTGAAAAGACTTCCTCGATCCAGTTGATTTCCAAAGGAACACCATGGAGGGACACTATTCAGGAGATGTATAAGTCTGCCAGCTGACTAGCGGTTATATTCTCACGAACAGGCAAGAAATGAGCTACTTTGGAAAGACGATCGACCACGACGAAAATAGCATTATTCCCTCTCTTGGTCCTGGGAAAACCGGTAATGAAATCCATACCAATTTTATCCCATTTCCATTCAGGAATAGCTAAGGGTTGAAGGGTGCCAGCAGGCCGTTGGTGCTCTGCTTTTACACGACGATAGACGTCGCAATTAGCAATAAACTGAGCAATTTCTCTCTTCATCCTAGTCCACCAGAACCTCTGGCGTAGGTCCTGATACATCTTAGTACTACCGGGATGAATGGTGAGAGGAGATTCATGAGCTTCCTTAAGGATCAATTGCCGTAGATGCTGGTTCTTGGGAACCACTAGACGGTTCTCAAAGTACACAACACCATGATCATTTGTGGAGAAACAACTAGCACCTCCGCTAGCAATGTTCTCTTTGATTTTAGATATTCCCTTATCTCGCCTTTGGGCAGCGATGATTTGATCCGTAAGAGTAGGTTTTGCTACCAAGGTGGAAAGAAAACCTTGAGGTACAATGTGAAGGTTAAGCTTCCGAAATTCCTCATGGAGGAGCGGTTGACTTTGTTGTAACATCAGGTTGTTACAATAAGATTTACGACTTAGCGCATCAGCCATGACGTTGGCTTTCCCTGGGGTGTAAGTTATTCCTAAGTCGAAGTCTGTGATCAATTCAACCCAACGTCTCTGCCGGAGATTCAAATCCGGTTGGGTGAAAATATACTTCAGACTTTGGTGATCAGTGAATATTTCGCAACGATTACCGAGGAGGTAATGTCGCCAGGTCTTAAGTGCATAGACTACGGCTGCAAGCTCTAGATCATGAGTAGGATAATTCTCCTCATGTGGGTGCAATTGCCGTGAAGCGTAAGCAATTACGTGTCGGTCTTGCATAAGAATGCAACCTAGTCCTTGTCGCGAGGCGTCGCAGTAGATAACAAAGTCCTTGGAAAAGTCTGGCGGTACCAGTACGGGAGCAGAGGTCAGGCGTCTTTTCAGTTCCTGAAAGCTGTGCTCACATTTTGGAGTCCATTCGAACTTCTTATCTTTCTTGAGGAGTTCGGTTAGAGGTTTAGCAACTTTGGAGAAGTTCTCGACAAAGCGACGACAATAGCTCGCTAAGCCTAGAAAACTCCGAACTTGCTTGACCGATTCAGGTGGAGTCCAATTAAGGACGGCTTGAACTCGCTCAGGATTAACAGCAATACCTTTACCAGATATTACATGACCCAGATAGGTCACTTCTGACAACCAGAATTCACATTTAGAAAATTTGGCATAAAGGCGATGCTCTCGAAGTTTCTTCAACACTAGCCTTAGATGTTCGGCATGTTCTTCCTCGTTCTTGGAGTAGATGAGTATATCATCGAGATAAACTACGACGAATTTATCCAGATACTCCATGAAGATTGAGTTCATTAACCGAGAAAAGGTGGCTGGAGCGTTGGTTAAACCGAAGGACATGACGGTGTACTCGTATTGGCCATAACGAGTAACAAAGGCCGTTTTAGGAATGTCCCCGTTTCTGATTTTGATTTGATGGTAGCCCAACCTCAAATCCATCTTGGAGAAGAATGAGGATCCAGCGAGCTGATCATACAGATCGTTGATCCTGGGAAGTGGATATTTGTTCTTGATTGTGACCAAATTGACAGGTCGGTAGTCTACAACCATCCGGTCCGTACCATCCTTCTTCTTGACGAATAGGACGGGGCAAGCCCACGGAGATGAACTAGGGCGGATGAAACCCTTTTTCAAGGATTCATCGAGTTGTTTCTTAAGCTCGGCTAGTTCTAGTGGTGCCATCTTATAAGGTCTTCTAGCAATCGGAACGGTTCCGGGGATGAGGTCGATTACGAACTCTACATCCCTGTCAGGTGGAACACCTGGCAATTCCTCTGGAAAGACATCCGGGAAATCACGGACTACCGGAATGTCCTCAAGGTCTGGCAAAGGGCTGGCGTTAAGAGAATATAATTGTCGCTTGGCTATTCGGGTCAAAACATTGACTATCTTCCCCGAAGGATGGGTGAGTTGAACAGTCCTAGAGAAGCAATCAATTTTGGCTTGATGAGATGACATCCAGTCCATACCCAAAATGATATTAATATCTGAAGATTTAAGGGCTGTCAAAGACGCGAGAAAAACAAGTCTGTCGACTTGGATTTCATTTCCATAACTTACCCTAGAGGTCTGCCATCTAGAACCAGGGGTAGAAATTTCCATAGTAGATGGCATGTCACAGAATGCAATGTTATGCAAACGAGCATAATTTTCGGATATAAAAGAATGAGAGGCTCCTGTATCGAAAAGAACAGATGCCGGGTGGCAATTAACAAGAAGCGTACCGAGAACGATGTTGGGATCCTCTTGAGCTTCTTCGGCAGAGATACAGTTGACATGGCCACGTGAAGCGGTGACCGGTCTGGCGTGAAATATTTTTCCTGTCGGCTTGCCACGGCCAACAGCTTTAGCAGATTGATTGGGGTTGGTCTGGGGACACTCATGCATATAGTGACCAGATTCCCCACACTTGAAACAAGTCACGGAACTGGTACGTGGAGGAGCATTGTTAGTTGGACCCCCATAGGGCTTGGCCGGTGCAGACTTTTGAACAGGGCGAGGCGCCTGGAAAGATGGCCTCGGTGTGAACCTGGGTGGCAGGGCGGTGTTGGGTACCCACACGCGGCGCTTCTGAGGACCAGCACCGGATGAGGAACCCATGTCGCGGCCATGCTTGCGTGTTGCGTCATAGTCAGTCTGACCAGTTTCAGCACTGATGGCTTTATTGACAAGTTTCTGAAAAGATGTGCACTCATGCAGACGGAGGTCGCGGTGAAGCTCAGGACTAAGTCCCTTACGGAACCTTGCTTGCTTCTTGGCGTCAGTAGAAACTTCCTCGGTTGCATATCGTGCGAGATTACCAAACTCCCTGCTATAAACATCCACAGAAAGTCGGCCTTGGGTGAAATTGCAGAATTCCTCACGTTTACGGTCCATGAGACCCTCCGGAATGTGATGTTCACGGAAAGCCTCGCTGAATTCAGCCCAAGTAGTGACATGGTCTGCTGGGCGCATAGCTCCATAATTCTCCCACCATAGACTGGCGGGGCCTTCAAGATGATATGCAGCAAAGGTGACCTTGTCAGCCTCCGCTACCAGCGCAGAACGCAGTTTGTGAGCGATACTGCGAAGCCAGTCATCAGCATCGAGAGGCTCGACGGAGTGGTGGAACGTGGGTGGATGTAATTTGATAAAATCACTGAGTGACACCACGTTAGTCCTCTGATGGTGTGCTGTGTTCTGTTCAATACGCTCCAACAAACGGTTGGTCTCCCGCTTGTTTCTCTCAGCTTCCATCATAACCTCGGCTAGTGAAGGAGGATGAGGCAGATTTGTATCCCTGACTTCACTGCCTTCGGCCTGCTCTTGAGGAGCAGGGTTAGTGCGCGTGTTGACCATCCTAGGTAAACAAGACAATGATTTAGTCAGGATGATAAAATTCCGACATAGGATACATAATGTAAGGAATAACTCGGAATGCAAGATGATCATCCGTATGACATGGTAGATACAGTAACTGCTTCTTTTATTCCATCGTCATACACACCATACAGGGTTTAGTACAAGACCAAACAAAGTACTAATACGGTGAAAAGAGGATTACATCTCATCGGAGGCATCCCAAGCTCCTATACATTATTTTTCCACACCTCCGGAAAGAGTACAAACTAGGTCATATCCCACGAGTCACGCGGGACGATAGAAGACACAGCTAGTGCGAACTAGTGATACTACCACTAACTCAGACCGATCCGTAGTAGTCCTCGTAGAAGTCGCCTCCATAGCCTGGAAGTTCAACATGATCATCTGGAAACAGACGGTCTCGCGGAGCTTGTGGACCATAGGGGCTAGGATGAGGCCTTGTACCAACAGACGGTGGCCTGCGGGGACCGCGAGGTGGGGTGATGCCTCCTACATCACGCCAACCCATCATGTCTGGCAGAGCAGAACTCACAGGATAGAGATCGCGCATATCTGAATATCCAGCTTGCACCGCCGGTGCGAACCGAGTCAATGTGGCCCAGTGGTCAGCACGGGTATTGAAGAGCTCTAACCTCAAGGCCCGATTTTCACGGTCCTTATCCTCGAGCATCTCAGCAGTGGTGCGAGTCCGTGAATCCTCCTGAGTGGGGTCAGCATAAATAGCCTGGAGATACCCTTGTGCTCCCGGAAGTGATCCTGGCATATACCGGAAATCAGAGTCCCGAAATAAACCAGATCTGACTCGCATAATGGTCATCATAGAGTAGGCGGCGTCCTGCACAGCCATCTCAATAGTAACCCCAAGTCCATAGGAGCAGTGAAGAGGCTCGGTGGATCTAGGATAAGATGGAAATATCCTGACAGTGCAGAGATACTGGCTTTGATTAAAATCTCGGAATTGCTCTTCGAGCGTGTACTCGGGATACCAGCGGTATCCAGCCTCAGTCATTACCCTGACCAACTTGGCAGTATGGCCGGGTACATCTAGACATCGAGTCAGGCGAACCACTTGATTGAGGTCGCGAGTGGCCATCTGAAAGCACAATCATAATGCAAAGGCATTAGAATTTCTAGCAAAATTTCGGCAGCATAACAGCTGTAAATGCTCAAAAAGGATTTTGAGACATTTGACAAAGGATTTCGTACACACTCAACATCATCATATCAAAGTTCTGAAACCATTCTAGCAACATAATGTGGTGGTAGAACTGAACTAGGCTTGTAACCATCAAACTTATAAGGTACTACTGATTAGTAACTCGTGATCCTGATAGAGAGAACAGATCCTAATCCCTTAACCCCCGGTGGAAGAATGGACTGACTCAGATCAGAATGTCATAAGATAAAGGAGTAAAAAAAAGAGCCTTACGTTCCAACCCACAAACAATTCCCCTACATATAACTAAAGAATTTCTAGACTCAACATCGACCAGTTTGGCTTGGAGAACCTACAGGCAGTCCGGCTCTGATGCCAACGCTGTCAGGACCCCGACTCGATGTCACATCGATCTAGCCGGTAACACCTCATATCACTTTGCGGCCTCACGCACGGTATTCCCACGGGAGTCGCCTTACCTTTGCCCGGGACCGTTTGCGCCTTTTGGCTCACGTATATGATAGTGTCGCTAGCATCCATATGATAAGGAGCCCGGGCTGACATGACTAGTCGTAAACCCAAAGTGGCACAGACTTACAGGGACAGGCATCCATGACCCAGCTCCGAATGTGTCGGTCATCAGCAAATGGGTCCGGGCTGTAGCACTGGGCTAGCAGGACTTCGGTAAACCGGGCTGTAGCGGGCTAACAGGACTCCGGTACTCAAAGCGTGACATTTCCCCGAAGGGACAGACACAGGAACGAAGAAGGACACATGCCGGCCAGCCTAAGTGTTCCAGAGCAGTAGCAAGCTACCATGGCTCAGCGGTAACACTAGGAGACATTTCCCGGTAAGAGAGGCTACTAAAGATAAACAACTAGATAGTCAGATCCCACACATACCAAGCATTTCAATCATACACACAATATGCTCGATATGTGCAAATACAACGAAGCATCACAACATGACTCTACGACACAAGTACTTTATTTAAGGCCCAGGGAGCCATACATATCATACACAAAGGTACGGGTCTCACGACCCAACATACAAGTCATACAGTCATACAAACCAGCAGCGGAAGTACATTGTCTGAGTACAGACAACTAGTAAAATAAAAGAGGCTTGGAAAGCCTAGCTATACTACGTGGTCCATCACAAGCTCAGGGTCACCACCTGGGTCCTTAGCCTACTCGTTGATGTCAACGTCTACATAGAACCCATCAGAAGGGGTTGCAGCGTCTTCTGTAAAAATGTAGATTATAGCAACATGAGTACAAAGGTACTCAGCAAGACTTACATCAGATCCTACATACATGCATATTATCAAGAAGGGTTGGTGGAGTTATTGCAGCAAGCCAGCTTTGACTCTTGGCTAGACTATCCTACGATACTCCAACTTGAAATGGTTTTGCGCACATGAGTCCACTACTCACCACTTCAATACACTACCGAGGATCCACCTCCGTCTTCCTACGGAAGAGCCATCCTCGGCACTCACACTTATCTTGAGGCTTTTAGTAGTTTCCATTTACTTGCCTATGAACTGTATCGGCAACCAAGTAGTCCTTTACCGCGGACGCGGCTATTCGAATAGATTATGATAACCCTGCAGGGGTGTACTTCTTCATACATGTTTCCACCACTTAGCGTCTGCACACGACATGTGCTCGGCAGACTTCAAACGAAAGCCGACGTGGGTGTAGACCACGACCTACCTAAACACTTAAGCCTCTAGTCCAGGTTTATCGCCTATTCAGGTTCCATCCGCAGGGAGTCCGGCCGAGGTTTCCCATACGGCCCCGAACGATGTGAACAAGGTTCCCGAGATACCTAACGGGTATTCGATACACCCGGCCACGTACCTACCGCATCACAGCCCACCCCTACGGCCAGCGCTGTCTACGGCCTCCAGTAGGCTACAAACACCAAAAACTACTTGCAACTCCTGGACAGAGAGCTAGGGTGAACAAGAAGTCGAGCGGGGTCATATTTCAGGGCCCAATGCATGGTAGTAGCTGTATCTTAAATCACATATACAGATCTCAGTGCTTAAGGTCGGCTTCAATGAAACAACCCACCATGTACTCCTACATGGCCTCTCATCGATACCTTTACCAAATCATGTTCACCACACCACTCTCATTACCGACATTAACATTTCACTCTAGCCCATCACCCAGATGAACCAGACCTGACACGACTCTAAGCATAGCAGGCATAGCAAGGTAGGAACAACACATACACATGGCTCAATCAACTCCTAAACATGCTAGTGGGTTTCATCTAGTTACTGTGGCAATGACAGGTCATGCAGAGGAAATGGGTTCAACTACCGTAACACACAGCAGTTTGAAACGCGTTGTCTTAGTGCAGTAAAAAAAAAGCAGGAGCGAGAACATGGGATTGTATCGATATGATCAAATGGTTGGTTGCTTGCCTGATGGTTCGACGCACTGATACGGTTCTTCGTTAGGGTAATCACGGTACTCCTCGGGGGCAGAACCTGTCGCAAAGGACATCGATACACAAGCATCACCAAACAATGTGCAACAATATGATGCATGCATGAAACATGGCAATATGAGTGTGTTGGGCTAATGCAACTAAAACCAGAAGGGTTTGAACAAATTTGAATCAAAGATTCAAATTTCAAACTCAAACATGGCCTCTTTAAGTGCTTTTCCTTGTTCTGCTTAAAACATCAATTTAACTTGTTTGATCATGCATGAAAATAGTACAGATGGATAGATTGGATTTTTCTGATCATTTTTCATATATAATTTGTCCAATTTGGAGTTACAGAATAAAAGTTATGAATTTTTGAAGTTTAAATAATATTCTGGAATTTCCTGATTTAAATTAAATCCAGAAATTATAATTATTGCGCCAGCATGACGTCAGCATGACGTCAGTGGTCAACTGCGGCTGTCTGGGGTCAAACCTGACGTGTGGGGGCCACACGTCAGTGACAGGGGGGGTTTAACAGGTTTAATTAATCCTAATTAGGGATTAGTGGCGCTGGGGCCCACTGGTCAGTGTCAGGGGGTTAACTAACAGTGGTTAGCACTAATCCTAATTAGCTACAGGGCTGGGCCCACCTGTCAGGGACTCAGGGGGTGTCCTGTCGTGGTCAAAGTGGGTCAAACCCACCGGCGAC